>NC_069098.1:10632513-10746112 GCF_947172395.1 Bicyclus anynana
TAGGACGAGTATTCTGTAGTCCAAAGTTGCGATTTTGGTGGTGAAACATTCAGTTACTTCGAAAAGCACATTACGCCTTTGGATTTTTATCATATTAACACTTGATAGTATTGATAGTAGTTTTGATAATAGTGATAGTGTTTGTTACAGTGTTTACGAAAACCATTAGTGGTGACATTACCAAATACCCAACTTCGGGCTGCAATAGACAATTTCTTGAGAAGATAATCTGTATTCTACACAGAGTATTTACTGGACCAAGGAAACTGCCATTTTTCAATTATATAAAACGTTAATGTAGACGTATAGGCTCTGTTAAACTTGTTAGCTCTTCCTTTTAGGTACAAAAAAAAACAATATGTAGATACAAAAATATTACTTACACAAAAATATTAGATACACACTAAAATGTAAATAGGATATAAAAAAATTAGATATGTTTGTAACATATTGGCATACACATATATATTTACAGTCGTAAAAGCGTCCCCACATAGTAAAACCTCCTGTGTTTGCATTGCCTCGATATACGGAGTTAAGAGCGAAAACGTTATTACAACTTCACTTTATGAACTTTATGAATCTATATCAACTTTTTGCGAAAAGTACATAATACTACTGAATAACATTATAACTATTATAAATATAAAATATCAGTTCTGAATGTAATCAGTGCAATCTCATAATAAAATATATTCGAAATCCAAATAAAGTTCTTAAAAGTATCTTCATAATGATTCAATAAGACAAGCTATAGATTAACACGAAAAGTATGGGGCCATCTCACATCATATTTTATTAGATTCTTTTTTATTTCAAAATGTACAATTATTTACACCAACTAAAACAATAATATTCACCTAATTAACTACCTAATAATTTTATATTTACTTTTATTTTGTCTTTATAATATTATTACGTAAAGTATTAAACGTAAATAAATAATCCGTACAAAAAACATGCAGGTGATAATAATCTACTATATAAAAATAAGTCGGGTTTTCCTTCCTGATGCTATAACTCCAGAACGCACGAACCGATTTCCACGGTTTTGCATTCGTTGGAAAGGTCTCGGGCTCCGTGAGGTTTATAGTAAAGAAATTCAGGAAAAGGTTGGGGTAGAGTTGGGTAGAGGTAGTTGAAAGCTTACATCGAGATTCACGCGGACGAAGTCGCGGGCGTCCGCTAGTCTTTTATGTAAATCAAGTAAATTAAGGAATTTAGAAAGAGAACTTAAATTGAAGAATTGAAGGTACAACATTTTGTGTTACACGAAACACAAAATTCTTCGTTTATTTGTTACATAAATAAAAAATAATGTACATGAAATATTTGTAAAACATAAACATTAATTAAACTGTAATGTAGCAAAGATATCGATCTGGCCGAGCTTTTCATGACTAAGATCGTCCGGAAATGTACTCAAGTTTAATTTCGTTTAACAGTAAATTTCAGCGATGTACAATTCTACAAACTCCGTGGTGTTACACCATAAAACGATGAATATGTTGTAAAACCATAAACGGGGGCAGCTAGGCTATCCCATAAATTGTAGAGAATTGGACCACTTTGCAACAACTATCGTTACAATTCCTACTGTTATAAAAAGAGCAGTATATTTTGTTTAACCCAATAAAATATGACGTTGGTATTATGGTTTGTAATAAAGGCGTTTAATAGATCGTGTTGAGTGTTGTTTGGTATGGAATGGCTTTTTAGTGGGACATGTTTGAGTAATGTGATCCCAGATCTTACCTGTGTAGGTGTTGGGTCGGGTTTCTATGTGGCTGTTTGTATGGACAAGGATTTCTTCCGGTCAAAGGGTGTATTTGCTTTTGAATTAACTCGGATTGCGTGCTCCTGACGAGGGTGTATTTATAGAGAAGATAACTATGATAGTGTTTTTTTTTTTTTTTAATTTTTACCCTTAATAGACTTGCGTTTGACTACAATCATGGTGGAAAGCAATGATGAGGTCTATGGTGGAGCGCGCTTGTCTAGAAAATGCCTTTCCTTCACTCTTGCCTTCATTTGTGTGTGTTTATAGATGTGAATTACTTACCGTATCTCTTTATCTTTGTGTAAGTCTAATTAAAGGTGTAGACAGCTAAATAAGGAAGATTGGTATTGATTAAAAGTTTTTATTATTTATTATACTATCTATATGCTTTCATTAGATAATAGAAAGAAAAACAACAACGAAGGAAATAAAGATAAAGATAACTCTATTCCGCCAATGGTAAAAATGTAAAAAGTGGATTGCTTTCAGTCGAATTACCTACCTATACTAATTTTAAAGCTATTATTATAAAGCTGAAGAGTTTGTTTGTTTGTTTGTTTGATTGAACGCGCTAATCTCATAAACTACTGGTCCGATTTGAAAAATTCTTTCAGTGTTAGATAGCCCATTTATCGAGGAAGGCTATATATTATCCCCGTACTCCTACGGGAACGGAACCCACGTGGGTGAAACCGCGCGGCGGCAGCTAGTGTTAATATATTTTTTACTTCTTTAAAATAATAAGTATAAAGATTCTTTTAATAAAATCATATCAGATTTGGCTTCGTAACTATTATGTTTAACGTAATGTACCCAAATTAATTTTAATAATTCTAGAAACCTCAAAAACTAACTTAGTTTTAGAAATATTTAATGTTTGAGCAATAAACGCCATTTTTATTAGTGACTAGCATATGCCCTACGGTTTCACCCGCATAGTTCCCGTTCGCGTAAGAACGAGGACAAAATATTAGGTCAAAGTCAATGTTATGGCTTTCTAGTGGTAAAAGTATTTTCAAAATCGGTTTAGTAGATCCAGAGAATATCCCCTGCAACACCACACATACTTCATAATATTAGTATAGATTTAAAATTCTGCTCAAGTGTCTAACGTTTTCACAACAAAACAATCTGACCATAGTACGGAATGGTAAAAAATTCAAATATTGCTTACATAATACTCCGTTCAATGTCATTGTATAGTCGTGATCAAACTTAATTGTCTTTTGGTGTTTCTTTATTTGAATTACCTCTTTGGTCCAGTGATTAGCTTATGCGGATTCAGATCATGAGGTCCAGGATTCGAGTACTGTTTTTTTCGTCCAAGATTTCTTAGTAGCAGTGATGGAAACTCTGCTGTTACTGCTCTGTAATAGTACGTATTATGAACGTCATAAGACAACTGTTACCGTACCCATGCTATCTGAAAAACACTTTAGCGTGTATAAAAACTCTTCTTGTAGATATACTCAAAGATTATTAATTTAGGTATGTCTGTGTTTACAAGTATCTGTATCTGGTATCTGTGTTGGTGGCAGACGAAATCTTTTTAATTATGAACTCCCTGTTATCCGCTTTGTTGGTGGACATTTTATTTTACCCTCGGGATCTATATCTCGCAGAGTAATAAAAATATTATTTGCCTATAGTTTGAGTTCATGTTTAAACGGAATAATGTTCGTGAAATATTTGAAACATTTAACTGTCTGATACAATCGAATGTGTAATAAATTGTACAAAATGTTTTATCGCGGTTATTTTATTTGAATGTTAAGTTGTTTATTTAATTAGAGTGTAAAACATTTATAAGAACTTGGTTTATTATTAAAACGATTACATATCACATCACACTAATATTATAAAGGCGAAAGTTTGTGTGTAAGTGTGTAAGTATGTTTGTTCCTCTTTTACGCTGCGGCTACTGAAGTGATTTGGCTGAAATTTGGATTGGAAATAGACTTAACTCTAGATTAACCTATAGGCTACTTTTTATCCCGGAAAAGTCCATGGTTCCCGCGGGATTTGTGAAAAACTGAATTCCACGCGGACGAAGTTGCGGGCGTCCTCTAGTATTATATAAATGAGATGAATGCCCTATTTGATATTATAGAGTAACGCATAACATCTGTCTATATTTCGAGATTTCCAGAATATTGTTGAATAGAAGCAGGCGTAGATATATAAATTTGTATCCGATCTTCCATCTAATGTTACTATATTTTATTTAATTTTCTTAATACCTATTGATGTTCGACATTCTTACAAGCATCTCTCAAGCCTATTTAAGGTATATAAAATAAATCTACATTTAGGTACTGACATTTAACAAAAAAGCAAACTTTATATTTTACATTTGATGATATAAGAATAGTACAGTATATTACATAATTCTCAATATCAATTATTTACCCTCATTTTTCCTGATGCTCTTCCTTTAGAAAATATTATTGCAATCGAAATAAGATGTAAAATTGTTATACGATTAAAATTATACAGGATATACGCTGCAGGTGTGAATCTATAACAGACCATAAGTGTTACATGACCACAATACACTGTCGTGTGTTTTCTTTTTTTTTCTCTTTGTCGTGACTAAGCGAACGCAATGAGGAAATGTGAATTTCCTGGAGGAACAATGAAGTCGCTCTACAAAATTGTATACAAAGTGTTTCAAATTTACTGATCAAGTCTGGTAAAGTCTTAATGTTTATTTTCGTTAATCTTTATTTCCTTGTTAGATATTCTTGCAACTGTTGAATTTAATTCTGAACCATTTTGAGCAATTACTTCATGTATCTTATATAGTTGCCATCATACATGTCAAGTTCCTATATCATCATCATCATCATCATCATCATCGTTATTCAATGATGGATATAAGACTCTTGGAAGGTCATCCGAATACCACAGTCTTAAATACTAAACTCGTAATTATGTAGAGTAGGCTTATTGTTCAATTACTAATATTATAAGGATACTTTTTGTTTATTTTATAACATATACAGGATGCTCGAAAGTTTTTCCCTATAACTCTAGGGTAACTAACTAACTCATAACTCTTTAACAAAAATTAATTCAAAATGTTAAAGGAACATCGCATCGTTATCAACCCATATTCGGCTCACTGCTGAGCTCAAGTCTCCTCCCAGAATGAGAGGGGTTAGGCCAATAGTCCACCACGCTGGCCCAATGCGGATTGGCAGACTTCACACACGCAGAGAATTGAGAAAGTTATCTGGTATGCAGGTTTCCTCGCGATGTTTTCCTTCACCATTTGAGACACGTGATATTTAAATTCTTAAAATGCTAGCAACTGAAAAGTTGGAGGTGCATGCCTCGGACCGGATGCAAACCCACACCCTCCGGAATCGGAGGCAGGGGTCATATCCACTGGGCTATCACGAAACTTTAAAGGAACATAATATGTTGTGATTTTTTTTCCCTTCGTTATACCTACCTACAAGTTTATATTTAGGGTGATTTTCGATATTTATGTGGACAAAGTCGCAGGCGTTCAAAATAAAAATCATAATGACAACATTGTTAAAAAGTAATTCAATATGAGTCATATAAAAGTTTGGGTCTTTCTCAACTGTATGCCTCGTATGCCTATTGTGTATTGTGACGCGTTGTCACTGCTTTCATTATCCTATTATACGCTGGAGAAAGCGATGATACTGTGCAATATATGTATACGGTATTAAAGAGAAAACTGTTATACAAACAATTATTCATATTACATAATTAATATGTAAGTTTATAAATTAAAAATAAAATGTTATTGAAAGATGAAATTTTGCAATGACAAGTTAATTCTTGACAGCGATATCACTTTATTTTATGTCATCATGTAGGAGAAGATGGTAGTGGGATAATTTGAAATATGTACAATTTGTATGTGTAACGTATCGCTGTATTGGGATTCGCTGGATGCAGGAAGGATCGGATCGGGACGTTTGGAAGTCCCTACAAAAGGTCTATGTCCTGCAGTGAACGTCCATCGGCTGATATGATGATGATGATGATCATGTATTTGTAACCACTGACAGTTTTTACGCGGTATCGTACATGAAGGCTAATCACTTGGCGGTAACTTGGTAACTTGCACTATAATTATAGAAGTAGGTAATAAAAAGTGTTCTAAGTGTGATTATTTCGTATGATTTATATTTAAAACGGTAATGGCATTTGATAATAATTTATATGCATATAGTATTAATTAAAGACGATATAACGATTACTATTAAATATCGTATCGTAATAAAATTCTGCTGGAAAGGCAGATGGGGTTATATTCTGAAGCTGTTAGCTCTGAATTTGAAACAGGTGCAAAACCGGAATGGCAGTTAGAAATAAGTGTAGATAATAATACAATCACGTTCGACCTTGCCGCCGCGTCTCACATGTTTTGTTTTACAACTTGTGTAATACTTAAACGAGACTTGATGTTATTTAAGGTGATTGAAAAGCGTTATAAAAAAGAAAATAATGTGGAAACGAAGGGATCTGGTTCCGGACATGCGTATTGGAGTGGGATGGAGATAGCAGGCCGGCAGTGAACGTCAGTTGTTACCCGGTCGCCGCGGCGCGCGTACTGTCTCGTGCGTTTGATACTGTACACATATCAAATTTCACTGCGAAAATTTGATATCGTCGTCGAATTGTGAAGTGATTGAAAGTTCGCGAGTTGACCGGTAAATTCGAAGTTTATACCCAGTTTACGCCATTTTATTTGTTTTGTTTGTAGTTTTGTGCTTCTTTACTTATACTGTGTTTTCGTTTTGTTCAAGTGATTGTTTGACGGTACCCGTTTTTGTAGTACGTATTATTGCTTGTTATTTTTTATTTAAGTACCATTTTTTTAGTACATTTTTTGTAGTTGTAGAAATATTACTTATATTGCCTTTTTCATCGTCCTTAATGATATCATCAACACAGTTTCTTTATCAGTCCTGATAAGTGTTATCTTATAACATTGTATGCTAAAGCGTTTTGGAGTCTATGCGTTTGCAATATTGCACATTAGATACTATAATTTATATTTATTTAAGAAATAGATTGGTCAAACAAGTTTGTTAATTAGCATATTATTAAGGATCAAACGAACTTACCTGGAAGTGAAGTTCGATCATAATTATATGATCAGCTTCACTCGACCCGATTTTATATTAACATATTGTAGTATACTCCTATGCTACAGCCAATGACACAGTTTTTTAAAGTTAATAGGAATTTTTCAAAATATCACCATGGCAACCCAAACACCACCCCCGCGCGGCCATAGGTCGCCATCTTCATTTAGTTTAGAGTTAGGGATATTGACTAGTTCACATAATGGGTAGGGAAGTAAATAAATATTTGCTACATATGGGAGGGTGCTTATTTATAAATCGGGTCGAGTGAAGCTGATCATATAATTATGATCGAACTTCACTTCCAGGTAAGTTCGTTTGATCCTTAATTATATTTCTCAGCTTCACTCGACCCGATTTTATATTAACATATTGTAGGATGTTCAGAGTAAATAAAAGTTATGTGAACTACATATGTAGAATTTTAATTCTTAATCATTTCCGTTAGGATTACATGAGTAAAACAATC
The DNA here is from genome assembly GCF_947172395.1 of Bicyclus anynana. NCBI lineage: Eukaryota > Metazoa > Arthropoda > Insecta > Lepidoptera > Nymphalidae > Bicyclus > Bicyclus anynana. The sequence continues at coordinate 10,639,895 of NC_069098.1, forward strand.
AGAGTATATTATGAACCATTCATATTATTGTTGTTATATAATATAGACAACGCAAATTGTTTATGATCGGATATAACTTCTTGATTATAAATTTTTTGCAAAGACTGAGGATGTCAGAGTCCATCCCGCTGTCTTCCTAATTATATCAAAATTAACCCCAAGTCTATTAGCTGCTGAAATGATCGCATGTCGAGTACCTACTATGTGCAGAGAATATTGACGTATCTTCACCACTGTTTTGAATTGTGTCTTTTATCCAATGGCTAAGCCTTTGGGATAAAATATTCTGATGATGATTTTTGATACTATGAAACAAGCAGTCTTATTTTTTTTGTGCGTAATAATCTAGTTTTTTGTGTATACGATTTCATATCTTTAGCGGGACAAATTTCAGGTTTTTCATTGAAAAAACGGTAGTTTTAATAAAGGTTGAAATTATTTTATATTTGAAGTTTTTATCAAATCTGGAATTTTTATAATTATTTCAATATTCTCAAATATTTTCATGTTAGTTAATTAAATAAGAGCTAAAGTTTGTACTCGAAGTGCGGTGACCAAGGTTAGCAAAGTAAAAGACTTCTTTTTTTTTTTTTTTTGTATTCCCAGGCCAAAAATCAGATAAATAATTAAGCACGATGCTGGGATGATGGGCATGGTCAGATTATACCTAGGACCTTTGTGGTTTTAATCTGAAAACACCTAACTATTAACTGTGCCATATTTGGTACAATTTTGAAATGTTAATGGAATAGAAGGATCTAAATAATTAATTTGTTTTTTTTTTTTTTTACAATAATCCAGCCATTCCTTAAAACACCCATCGTTGATACGTGTTAATAGTTAAAGAAGCTCACATAATCTCGACTGAATTAGGTAACATTGATTTGTTTAATAAAGCTTGCCAGAATATGTCACGGCAACCAGGATAACTCTAGAAGAAATTTCAAATAAACTAATACGTGGACCAAAATAAATAGGATCTTTTACTGCAATTTTTTTTTTTTTTTTTAAGGATAGGTTACCACGCTTGAGTTGGCCAATAGGGCACAAATACTTTGCCTTCTGCTTTATCGCATATTATTTTTTGTAACACTTTCAAAATAAAGGAGAACGGAGGGAATGCATAAAATGATAAATGAAACCATGAAACAGTAAAGGCATTGACAGCCCATGCATTGAGAACGTTTTTCGAGAAATGTAACGAGAAGTGGCACATACATTACATCAAGCAAAGAGGTCTATCTCTGATTTACCGAAAATATAAACTATTTTTAAAAGAAACATAAGAAACATATTCACAAAGTTCCTATGTCCCTATGCCTTATAGAATAGGCTTCAAGATTATCTTTAGCATACAAGGGAAACTATTATAGTATACGAGGCAATCACTGTTATATTTCTTGTTTCACACTACTGCCATCTTGCCATCTCTCTAGCAATTTCATTCAGATGTATGATATAGCAGGAACATTATCAATTCGCAGTAATACTTCGTTACTATTTAAGCTTTTTAGCACAAACTTTCAGACCAAAGCAAGCTACTTTTATTTCAAGATTGATAGTATTTACACTTATTCTGATTAATGTATTTTATTAATGATTCTTTAATCTCTTTTTTTTTTTTTAAATAGGTAACTTTATAGTTATTTCTATCGCATCGAACATAAAACCTAAAAACTTACAAGTTGTGAGTTGTAAGTCCCAAGTCTTTCTAATGATTTAGAAAAAAAAATAGGCATGCTTCATATATCAATTTTTGCCATATAATAGTTGTGTGTAATAAGCTTGGAGATATTTCTATAATCCTCCATTTTAAAAATGTGATAACAAATCTATTTATGCAAAAGTAATCTTTTATCGCCATTTGGTTTCGGAACTAAAAATATGTTTAAAATAAATTCGCCATTAATGTGTGCGTGCATCTAGATTTTGCATTAATATATAACGGACATTAGATTGACAGATTTATATAGATATAGATATAGCAATTATATCTAACAGACATTAGATTGATTAACAAAGTCTGAAGTATTATTCCGAATACGAATTGGAAATGAAGTAAGAGGAATTTCATATCCATGTAACCACGATGAAATGATGGGATCATCTGTAATATCACTCCAACATTTAATATAGCGCTGCAATCTAACTAAATAATTTTAGAGGTACTGTCTCGGGTACTTGTAAGTTCTCGGTGCTGGCTGGTCGGATATCCCCCGCTGTTGAGAGCTGTTCAGCGCTACACGATGACCCTGGCTGCGGCGAGGCTTCTCTGTTTCAGACTTCAGCCCCGTTTTCCAAGGCAGGGTTTTCGAGATTAATCGATTATTATTAGGATTATTATTACTTCTTAAGGAATCTGAAAAACAAACATCTTCAATATTTTTGTGTGATTTTCCTTAGCTAGTGATAATTCAATAGCTTGATTAATAGCCGCAACGGCGTTTCTGTTTAGTCATTAGTGATGAATCCCTCTTGACCATTGCCTGCCTTAACCTCAGGGTTAAGGACGGGCGCGACCAACAAATCGCAATTTTCGGGTATTCAATATTCTTGGAGTATCTTATCTTTAACCTCCTTTTGTAGCCCCTTACTAAGTATTTCAAGCCATCATGATGGTCTTTAGGTCTTTATGGATAGCCTTCCCAAATTTGTTGTCTACAATACAATCACCCAATAGAGCGAGCATCTCTTCATCGATCTCTGGCTCCTGGGACTCTGCATCACTTGAGACTAGCACGATCGCAGTGGCTGGTGTCGGGCTCCGGGCGCAAGATTGATTACCCGCTGAGCTTGGGCTCGGAGTACTGTTCGAGGTGGTCAAATAGGGATCGCTGAAAGATTTGTGGTAGAAGCCACAGGCATATTCTGCATGCTAGGGTTTGATTTATATTCGTCAGGCTGGTCAAGGAGTGAAGCCATATAAGCGATTAAAACCGAAATGTTTATCAATGCCATACCATTATCAGTTTTTTTTTTTTTTTTACGTGACCAGCATTTTTTAGCCCAGATGGCGTCCCGCACTAATTTACATTATAAAAATGTAACAAGAATCGTAAATATGATCTTTAAGAATGGACTTAGCCCCAGTTGGGCTAAGTGAAAAAAAAGTTTTTGCGACAGGGATAGCCCAGTTGGCGTCCCGCATCACTAATTTACATTATAAAAATGTAACAAGAATCATAAATTAATATGATCTTTGAGAATGGACCTAGCCCCAGTTGGGCTAAGTGAAAAAAGGTTTTGCGACAGGGATAGCCCAGTTGGCGTCCCGCATCACTAATTTACATTGTAAAAATGTAACAAGAATCATAAATATGATCTTTGAGAATGGACTTAACCCCAGTTGGGCTAAGTGAAAAAAGGTTTTGCGACAGGGATAGCCCAGTTGGCGTCCCGCATCACTAATTTACATTGTAAAAATGTAACAAGAATCATAAATATGATCTTTGAGAATGGACTTAACCCCAGTTGGGCTAAGTGAAAAAAGGTTTTGCGACAGGGATAGCCCAGTTGGCGTCCCGCATCACTAATTTACATTATAAAAATGTAACAAGAATCATAAATTAATATGATCTTTGAGAATGGACCTAGCCCCAGTTGGGCTAAGTGAAAAAAGGTTTTGCGACAGGGATAGCCCAGTTGGCGTCCCGCATCACTAATTTACATTGTAAAAATGTAACAAGAATCATAAATATGATCTTTGAGAATGGACTTAACCCCAGTTGGGCTAAGTGAAAAAAGGTTTTGCGACAGGGATAGCCCAGTTGGCGTCCCGCATCACTAATTTACATTGTAAAAATGTAACAAGAATCATAAATATGATCTTTGAGAATGGACTTAACCCCAGTTGGGCTAAGTGAAAAAAGGTTTTGCGACAGGGATAGCCCAGTTGGCGTCCCGCATCACTAATTTACATTATAAAAATGTAACAAGAATCATAAATTAATATGATCTTTGAGAATGGACCTAGCCCCAGTTGGGCTAAGTGAAAAAAAGGTTTTGTGACAGGCATGGCATCCCGCATCACTAAATGTCATCATATTACGTATGAAATTAAATTATGATAGCAAATCGTTTTCTTACAAGAAAATGTGGGTATATTATATTATACAAGATGTTGAACTGACCTGACGACTTACTCCCTGAATAATGATGTTTTTCTTCTAACATCATCGCCCCTGAAGATACGGTTCGACGCCGCGTTGACCTATCGAGTCTTGCCTCGATTTTCCGTAATTTTTTTCTAATATCTGCATATTTTTCATTACTTTTACGTTTACGTTTGCCTTTTGGCATGACTAACTAAATAATTTTATTTAAATTTTATAAATTATAAGATTTCCACGATTAAAATTATTTTTATTTGAATTAGCGTGTCTAGGCTTTGAACACAGAAACACAGAATGAAGATGGCGACCTATGGCCGCGCGGGGGTGGTGTTTGGGTTGCCATGGTGATATTTTGAAAAATTCCTATTAACTTTAAAAAACTGTGTCATTGGCTGTAGCATAGGAGTATACTACAATATGTTAATATAAAATCGGGTCGAGTGAAGCTGAGAAATATAATAAATATCAATCAAGCCTTGACCTAGAAAACCGTAGTTGGAATTATTTTGTATAATTTGGTTCATTCTTAATCTTAAACGTAATTAAAATAATAATGCAAAAGTAATGACAGACAAGAAATATTAATCATTCATTTCCGTATTCATTAAAAAGTGATTTATATATAATATTTATTGATCTATATAAGACAGGCCCAATTACTTTTCAACTATTCACTATGCGGTATTCAAAAGACAAAGCAGGGTTCTGAATAGACGAGGGTGCTTTGAAATTGATCGCATGGTCCCCGTCCTCTGGTTTACCGAACCCTCAGAAAGCGAGGTGGGCTTAATTCCTAACAAATTTGATTTTGCGGCTAGGATCCAAATTACCATATATTATATTAACTAAATTTACCTTTGGGAGACCCTTTTGTAGATGGCCGCTAAATTTTAAATTGTTTTTAATTTATCTTTTGGGTTTATGAACTCGTCCGTTTGATATGTTGTCACAATAGCACGTGCTTTATGAAACTAAGTACTGATGTATAACAATGAATTCAGTAGCTGTTTTAGATCTTCCAACATATAGATTTAGTGTAAATATCTATATATAATTAAATATTGTGTTAGATACACACGCATCCAAATCGTTATCTCCTTGAACGTTTTTTGAAATGTTTTTGTTGCTTATGTTTTTTGTTGTAGGTATAATGTTATCGATACAGCAACGATTTTGATGGATGATTAATGATTTTAATTTGTTTCATGATCTCTTGACAAGTAAAAAAGCTTCTACCTATTTCCTTATTGCTACAAGCTACTTTTTCTATTATATTATTAGAAAATGTGGATTTTTTATTATACGAGTTAATCTTAGCACCATATTAATGCTCGGCCGTTACACTTGGTCATATAAAGAAATGGTAGATTTAAAAATTATGATGCGTATTTGGATGTCGAAGCTAAACCAGTTTTAGCTAACACATTAAGAATGGGGCACGCGTCGCTTGTACCAGCCATTTAATCGATATAAAAAATGTTCAGTTCTCCATTGAGGCGAATATAGACCCGTAATGGCACAGGACCCCTTTTTTTGGACCATTGTTGCACCCATGGCACTTGGGTCGTTGACATTGGCCTTCCCCTTTCATATTTTGGATTTACACCATATTTTTCATCTCTTGTCGCGTCAACAATACATCGTAACTAATCTAATTCATTTGTTGTATGCGTGGACGTTGTTAATCCTCGACATAAACGCAAAGCAGCGTTTCTGTTGACCCTTTGTGTAACTTTATAATTTTTATTAACGGTTATCTGGGCCTAATTAGGATAATAAAACTAAATGTTGTTCGCTTATCTAGTATCATATTTCATAACAGCAACATCATTATCTACTACACAATTATCAGTATACAAACTATATCTCGTTACCTATTTAAAAATGTCTAGATAAGAAATAGAGTGCTATGAAAAAACTCGTCCCCGCTACTGGTTTTTATTTGTCGCTTCGTAACAACTTCTCTATTTCCAAGTGGAAACAAACAACTTGGAAAAATTGCTTTTCTTCCTAGACGACGTTTTCAATTCCAAGTATTATAACGCATTAAGCATGCAGTTCATTGTTCCCCCTTCTTAAAACATATTGGCAAAAACAATGCGGGCTTAGAATGCGTATACCGTTAGAGAGAGGCGCTCAAGATAGTTATTTGAGTTGCATTAACTAGAGAGGGCAATAATCTTTGATAACTCGCAAGTTACTGGTATTGCGCAAGCGTCCCACTTTTTGCACGTGTTGTCAATAGTTTTGCAACAGGTTCCGGTCTTAATGTGTTTTTAGCTTTGTTGCTTATTAGTCATAGTTTTATTACTATCAAAGCGTATACAAAGTCTTATTCAACTTATGCGTACGTGGGAGCAACATTAACAATATTTTTTCGTATAAGGATTATAGCAAATTATATGCATAGCTGCCAATCTAATGTACCTACTTAAACTAGCACACTTATTCTCTTATACTCGATGATGATGGCTCAAGGCCGTGATGTTTGGAAGGTCATATATGAGACTGACTGCAATGGATGTTCATCGTCTATAATCATGATAATGTATATTCGTTATATTGGAAACGGTTAGACGTTAATGAAATTATGTATTCACTACAAGATATTTTAATTTATAAGCTGCCTTCCCTTTTGAAATAGGTAAGTCGACAAAACGGGAAAAGAAAACATTTAACACATTTATGATACTATCTCGTAGATCTCTGTCTGACTATCAAGTCATTTCAAAAAAGATATTTCACCGAATCATTTCATCGCGGCTAGTTGCCTCGACTAGTGACAGAAGGGCTGGCTCATTTTTTGCGCAAAGGATCAGCCTGGCTGTCCAACGCGGAAATGCAGCCAGTATTGTTGCCACAATTCCACGTGGGCATGATTTATATAGTTATTACGATAAGTTAGCTTAAGTACTATTGTATTCTTTCTCAATAAAAAAAAGTCATTTTGAAATGTATGTAAGTATGAGTACTAAACACAATTTTCTAAAAGTATCATAAACAATACTTCTTTGATAAGATAATAATAATTACATAAGATCTCACACATTTGAAGATGATACAACATTCTGCTGTCATCGTTTTAAGAACACCCACATATAACTGGTATGATTGAGTTCCTTTTTTGTAAATTCAAGTTCTTCTTGTTCACAATATTGCCGCCTACTTATAGTTTTACTTATAGTTCGATCTTCACCTTAATCAGTAAACGGCACAGGTCGGTACTGTAGGGCGTTGCTCCGGCCTCCGCGTCGCGATGGAATGTGTCTGATTGTGGTTACCAAATGCCATGACTCTATAATTGACAATCGTGTTTTTCCAACCGAAAACACAAAAATTATATTATTTTAGAATTTAAACTATCGTGAGTGTTATTCATATTAAATGATTATGAAGTTTGGATCGTGCCGCGATGCAAGAACCAGCTCATGACTAAGGGCCCCGTATGGGTTCGAAACTAGTCGGGCATACTCCGACGTAATATCACGTGAGTTTTAGCCGTGTTTCATAATCATTTAATTATATTATTATTTATTTCAGACAATTTTTGTGTCTGGAAACTATTAAGATTTAGATCAATGCCATCAAAAACAAACCTTGTAAAGTCTTACCAAGTCTCGCAACTCAGTTCTTCTACCGTAAAAAGTTGTGAGATCCATGTAATACCGAGTCGGTTACTTTATTCTGTCACTTATCTTCTCTGTGTCTAGGATCTTTTGTCATAAAATTTTACGTAATTAGCTAACCTAAGAACATCTTATGACTGTAACAATATTTAATATTCTTTTATATTTTAAATAACATAGATTGACTTGACCATCGCACGAAAACACAATGTATGTATGCATTTATTGCAAGTAATATACAATAGTATATTCAATAAGATTGTTTAAAGCAATTTCCAAGTAATTTTCTGGACCGGTCAATGTTTCGAAGATTAATACAATTTATTTAACCAGTACCATTGGGCTAGCGTGGTGGACTATTGGCCTAACCCCTCTCATTCTGAGAGGAGATTCGAGCTTAGCAGTGAGGTTATGCCCACCCGAATATGGGTTGATAATGATGATAGGCAAAACTAAATTAATACTGAACCTAACTGAAATAGACCTGAAATATAAATACGTTACTACATTGACACCATTTCTCTAGAAATATTTAGTTATAAAACAACGCATATATACGACGTGAATAGTTTGTTATCTATTTGCCAAACTCAATATGAATCCAGTCAAATGTTTGAATTGCAAGAGCCACACATCCAAAACTCTTCAAAACACACATTCACACTATAAAGTGGGATATATAAACAAATATCACAGTTAACTGAGAAATATGAGATAAAACCGCAATGCTAATTGGCACGCCGGATCATTGGATCCCTAATTACGATTCTTGTCTATCTTTCCGTACGTTTCATGGCTTTTTAATTGCCACTTCGTATGTGGCGGAACATTCGCTAATGTGCAGTTACGGACGCTCCGGAAAAGACAACGGGGCCCATTGTTCCGACCGGCTCCTTATATTGCGCATAGCGGTCGACTTCATAGCCTGCAGAGACGGTGAGTCCAAATTCTGAGAACGACGGCTGCATTTCATTATCCATTTTCGTTGTTCCATATTGTTGACTAGCTGACACCGCGCGGTTTCTTCCGCATGGTGCCCGTTCCCGTAAGAATACAGGGCTAATATATAGCCTACAGCCTTCCTCGATAAATGGGCTATCTAATACTGAAAGATTTTTTCAAATCGGACCAGTAGTTCCTGAGATTAGCGCGTTCAAACGAACACTCTTCAGCTTTATAATATTAGTATAGATTGGAGACAGTCAGGATTAAAGGAGTTTCTAGAAACACTTTAACTGTTTCCTATATTTTGATTAAACTAAAAAAAATATAAAGTATTCTTTTCATTTTGTGACAAGTTGGCTCTTGACTGCGATCTCACCTGTTAAATGACAGTGCCGTTTACTCTACCCATACCACTGGAGATTTCTACGCGGCATAGTACCGGAACGCTATATCACTTGGCGGTACATCTTTGCCGGTAGGGTGGTAACTAGCGATTGGACACGGCCGATGCCTACCACCAGATCAGACCTGGGCTAATTATTAAATCCTTAACTGACCCGCACTGGAAATCGAACCCAGGAACTCTCTGTTGAGAATTGAGATCCAAAGCTTTACCAACTGCGCTAGTGAGGTCGTCAAAACGCCCAACTAGTTTCGAACTAGTTTTAGTTTGGATCGTGCCGCGTTGCAAGAACCAGCTCATGACTAAGGGCCCCGTATGAGTTCGTTCGTTCGTTTAGTCGGGCATACTTTGACATTGTATCACGTGACTTTTAGCTGTGTTTCATAAAAAAAATATATGAATAACACTCACGATAGTTTGAATTCTAAAATATTTAAAAATAATACTCAAATAAATATTAAATCCAATCCTATTTTAAGTACTACTTCTGTACGAGTATATCTTGCGCTTACGAACAACTTTTATACTAAAATACCGTTTGCTGGAGCCATTATATCTTTCACTTCTACGTTGAACGATTAAAATTTAATCTTTTAAACGTTCATCCCACTGAAATCTGGGTCGAGGCGTATCTTTCGAAGGGCCTTACAAAAGTGTTTTGAACTTTAAAGAGATTTGTATCTCGGCCATAATAAATTATCATTTAAACATTTAGTAATCGGACTATAATTTAATATTTAAATTACATTACCTACATACATTTAAAGAACCTAGTCACAAAAGTGACTATATTGTTCTCGAAAGGCTACATAGACTTTAACATAAGTAACACATACATATCTTTAGATTAATTACTCACTTCTACGCCTCTCAATATAATCTCTAACTGTTTTATTGTACGTCTGTACATGGACTGTTCTGTTGTAACATTTTCCCAACCTTCGTTTACTCGTAGTTCAGTCTCTTGTGAGCACATAACCTTAAAGTATGGCGTGAAGGTTGTGGTTTGTCATGGTACAATTGATAGAATAAATCGTTGTCAAAATAGTAGCGGCTCAGAAGGCCTACAAAGGTTCTGAAGTGGACGTCCATCGGCTGACATGATGATGATGATGAGTATCTATACCTACTCATATTTGAACAATGTCACAGAAAACAGAATGGAAAATATGTACAGGAGAATGTTTAAAACAAAACGACTGATCTTTTGATTGGTTTGCGATAATACTTAAAACACAAAACATTATACACTATAAAGGGTTTTTGTATACACCTTTAAAAACGTATACTTACGTTTTTATTTGACAGTGATAGTAACGTTTATTTCATCCATTTTGAACGTGTAGCACCGTTACTCAATGATTAATGGCGGTTCTATTTACCGAGACCCTAAACAAATTATGAAAGAAAAACACGAGCTCACTTCATTTGTTAAATTTAACGTTTTATCATTCTACTCCATTAATTTTATATCGTTTGCGTAACCTCTCTCTTTATACCTACACTGTATTAAATTTCGCGAAAGGTGCATTTTTTTTATGTTAATGTTAATTTAATTATTTCGTTCGATAGAACCCTTAGTACGTATACTAAATTACTTGCTTTTCCTATCTACAACAATATTAGAATTTGGATTTACAACTTTGTAATCATTCATCTATCGAAAAATAAAGAATTCATCGCGTTTTGGTGAAATTTTTATTTGTATGGCGTACGCCGTATATTTTTGTAGTCCAATAAAAAGGATCAAAATTGTGCGGTTGGGGACTTTCCTCGGCAGAGAAGTTCTTCTAATATAAAAGAAATTATATAAAATCTCTTAACAGATTATGTTATCCTGGTACTTTGAGACCGTGTGTGTACAATTTTCGTAAAAAATGATAGAGAACATTGTAGAGAGTGTAGAAATCAAGCTAACACTCTCTGTAAACCTAGTACTTTATTTGAAGCTTTGGTCAGCCAGTTGCAACGTAAAAGAACTTCTTTATAAAAATATATATTTTCTTTATCGAACAGTTACGTGTCGATACTCGATACTATCACTCATCTATCTATTCGCAATTCGAAACATCATTAATCTCCGACATCGCGGCATGTCACCCGCATCCCGCTGCCAATTACGTAACACACGAGACTCGACTTGAAGAGTTAAATTGATTAAGTCCCATTAGTTGAACCTGGATCTGCGGTGTTCGCGTGTTCCCATGTTGATTAGACCTCTGTTACGAGTAAGTAACCTGTATCATTGGTGGTAATTCGGTTGCACTCAAAACCCTAATTACTATACTACCAAGTTCTCAATGAAATGAGAAAACACTTATCGTAATGTTAAAATGTTGACAAAATAGATACCTAGTCATTATCATCATCAATATCAGCCGATGAACGTCCACTGCTGGACATAGGCCTCATGCAAGGACTTCCATGCACGATGGTCTCGAGCCGCCAGTATCCTGCAATCCGCTTGATGTTCTCGGTCCACCTAGTGGGGACTTAGATATTAGATATACGTAAAATTGAAAATGGCATTCATTATTTTATTTGTATATGAGGATATACGATTAATTGTTTGTTGTTGTTGTCGTATTAATTGTTAAGTATAGTTAAAACCATAAAACGAATATAATAGATGATAGAATAGATTATGAACAAGCAACAACTAAGAACATAATAAAGAACATGAACAGGCACAGAGATAGATTATAGTCTAGAAGAGAGGACAATAGTTTTATCCTCATATTTCCAAGCGAACGGTATCTACTTGAGATACAGCTTGTAGAATACAACAGTAGAAATATTATAGAAAAAATCCTGTCTGTTCTTTGGTTATTTTTACAATAATAATCATAATGCACAATTATGAACAATGAAGTTTTATTTCAAGGGTTTCAATGTTAAAAACTAATAAATAATAACGCAAGCAAGTTGCAATATACGAGTATGATACAGTCATCAAGCTAGGAGTATCGTATCTCAGAGGGCACAGACATGTTAAGGATGCTAGTTACGAGACTATATTTCTTGTCAATGACCCAATAAACTAAGTTTACGACGTAACCGGTATCAATAATAGAAATATTGGACAAGAGTCGGATGTTCCGAGACACATTGTGGCTTTTGCCTTCCTGAGAGCGCCGCGTCTTGAATACAGATCGTCTATTCAACTCCCTTATTTGATATTCCACACTTAGGTAAAGTGCTTTTTTCTAGTGCCATATAGTTGTCAGACTCGTGCAGTTTTTGTCCGGGGATTATTTGCGTTGAATATTGAATTAGTCTGGCTATTAATTTGATTTACGACCGAACCTCTCGTTTCATTTGAAAATTAGTCGCGTTTGATGTTCCATTTGTTTTTTGTTAGGTACGTCGGGGCACTGGCGGTTTAGTAATGCGGAGAATATTAAGCATTTTAATTGATGTAATATTTGTAGTATCTTTATTTCCAGCTGCTTACAACAGGAAACCAAAAGTATCTTTAAATGTGTTTTAGTGATTAGGGCAAAATCTTAAAAGTAAGTTCAAATGTTATGGACGTTATTATGTTCAAATGTTGGTTTGGGTTTACTAATAAAGACAGCAATTATATAAATGTTTTAATAAATAATCTTTTTTACATAAACTTTAATTAGGCATTATAAAAAATGCCGGTGATAATATAAAAAAATCATATTATGGTGGAACTGTTTATTTGTGTCACCTCGTATAAACTGCAATATTTTTATTGTTTAGCAATTAGTGGAGAACTGTTTATATTGTAATAATTAATGTTGCAATGTTATAAATATGTCAGTAGTAGCAATAAAAAGTTGAACGTAATATTAATTACCTTAGAAATTTATGATTTAAATAGGCGCTTCATGTCTTTATGATATCGCATGCCTCGTAGAACATGAATCATGAGGTTATTAACAACATTGACTTGAAAATAAATATTACAATGGTTTTGAAATACCTCTTGCTTATGATTTTATTAGTGTAATATTAAAACTGCCAAAATTTTCATGTAATATTTAACTATGTAACTATATGTTACTTTTTTATGCTGCAACTACTGAACTGAACCGATGTGGATGAAAATTGGAATGGAGATAGATTATACCATAGATTACATAAACTCACAGCTTACAAATACTACAGCCTGTCTTATATATTATTTTGTATGTAGTATTCCGCAAAACCTTTAGTTTTCGCATTTGCAACAAATAGAATTTCACGCGCGCTAAGTCGCGGCCAGTGGACTTCGAAAAGTCAAGGTTAATTAATTTGATAGTGGTACACAAATCTTCCAACTTTACTTGTTATCTAACATAATAAATCTATTCTATTTCAACAAGGAAAGTGATCCTCTAGAAGCATCTTTTAGTGATTTTATTCTAAAAAAGACTTTTGGTTAGATTAAAATTCATAATTTTGAATATCGATAAAATGTGCAAAATATTGGGCAGGTGACTTAGCCCGTATCTAAAGTAGCATTTGAGTTAGTTTTTGTAAGTAATTTGTTATTATAAATTTTTATACAATTTTCAATTTCATATCTTCTTCACAACTTTCATATTTGAAATAGTTCAACTTTTATTTTTCTTATATAGTTACTTCTCCAAGTTCCATTTTAGGCAAAAATCCTAACAAACCAGACATAGTTATTATCGCATTTATAACTTACTAGCGGACGCCCGCGACTTCGTCCGCGTAAATTTCGATGTCAACTTTACTACTACCCCTACCCTACCCTACCCCTACCCCTACCTACCACTACCCCAACCCTACCCTACCCAACCCCTACATGTACTCTACCCCTACCCCCACCCTACCCTTATCCTACCCCAAACCTACCTCTACCCTACCCCTATCTTACCTTCACCCTACCCCCATCCTACCCCTACCCTCCCCGTACCCTATCCCTTTCCTACCCCTATCCCACCCGTACCCCTATCTCACGCCTATCCTACCCCTACCCTACCACTTCCCTATCCTACCCGTACCTCTACCCCTACCCCCACCCTACCCCTATCCTACCCCAAACCTACCCCTACCCTACCCCTACCTTACCTTCACCCTACCCCCATCCTACCCCTACCCTCCCCGTACCCTATCCCTTTCCTACCCCTATCCCACCCGTACCCCTATCTCACGCCTATCCTACCCCTACCCTACCACTTCCCTATCCTACCCGTACCTCTACCCTACACTACCCCTACGCTTCCCTACCCGTACCCTACCCTACCTACCTAACTTCTCTATCTTACTCCTACCCTTAGCAAAATCGGTCGAGTCCTTCGAGAGGTGGTATGACCAAGAGAAATAGAGACTTCTGTGCTAATAATATAAAGAGGTAAAGTTCGTGTGGTTGTAGGAGGTAATCTCTGGATCTACTGGACCGATTTGGAAAATTGTTTTACCAATAGAAAGCTACGTTATTTGCGAGTGTCATAGGCTATGTTTGATCCCCATATTCACACGGGAACGGGAACTACGTAAATGAAAGCGCCGGGCGTCATATAACGGAATTTCTGCGTTTTTTAGAAATTTTGTATTATCTCCGAAACTATTTAAGTAATTAACATACTGTAAAGGGCAAATCTTATCTCCATAATATCCTTGTGATTATTATATAATTTATTTTAATAAGGATTAAAGTTTAGTTGTATAAATAATGACGTAAACCTAAGTATATAAAATTAATAATTTTTAAAACACAAAAGGTACTATATCTGCTAATATATAGAAGATAGATATACGGTGTCAAAGACTTTTTTGTAGAACTTTTAAAGATACATAAAGTCTTCATTCATTAATTTCAATTTTACACAATAGTTAACGCAGCGCATGCGAATAAGTCTGTTTAAGAGGAGTTCAGTCCGACCTGTATGACAAAAACTGTAATAGCTCGGCTAATATATATGATACCAATATAAAATATAGCCTATAGCACTCTCCGATAATGTAGCATTCTACTGGTGAAAGAATTTTTAAAATCGGACCAGTAGTTCCGAAGATTACCCCATTTAAAAAATGTGACAAACTTACAAACTTTACCTCTTTATAATATTAGTATAGACTAGCCGACGCCCGCGACTTCGTCCGCGTGAAACTCGATGTAAACTTTCAACTACCCCTATCCTACTCCTACCCTTCCCCTACCCTACCCCTACCCTTCCCCTATCCTACCCCATCCCACCCCTAGCCTACCCCTAGCCTACCCCTACCCCTATCCTACACCCAGTCAGAAAAACCCAATTATCTTACGGAACCCTTTTTTTTCCAAAATAAAATTTAGCCTATGTTACTTGTGGATAATGTAGCTTTCGAATGGTGAAAGAATTTTTAAAATCGGTCCAGTAGTTTTTGAGCCTATTCATTACAATCAAACAAACAAACAAATATACAAACAAAGTTTTCCTCTTTATAATATTAGTATAGATCAACGCCGTTTAATGACTTACCGGATAGGTTTATTTTAGTAAACAAAGACTAACGAAGCGTGGTTCTAATAGTTATATCGATACCTGTGCCCTTTGTGGGTAGCCAACAAAAACGAAATTGACCGTTGCACCTGCTTGCACAAACCGATCGACAGATGCTGGGTGCACGTTTTTTTGCACTTGATCCAATACACCTTTGAAATTTTGAATATTTTTTGCGTTAAAAGGGTTTATGTATGAGGCATGATAAGTTTTGTTTGTTTTGTTATCGTTTCATTTTGCAATGTTTTGGTTAAAGATTTTTTGTATTATAAAATTTCTTGTAAATTACTTAGATTGATATTTATATTATGGGCTTACTGTTACATTAATTAGTAAAGTTACATTATGTAGATATATACCAAGGCGTAAAGTTACATGTGTATAGTGTTACTTTATGATATAGATAAATATTTTTTTTCAGATTACTTATTTACTTGTTTTCACTAATAGTTTAATAACGAAATTAGATGTAGATGTATTTATTGCACTTAAATTAAATTTAACCCAATTTAAATCCACTAGTAAAGACTGTTGTGTTAATTTGTCACACAGTATTGGAGATAAATATGAATAGAAGTTACTATAACTTCTTCTTACCTCTATATCAAAATTTATTATAGTTGAAATCAGATAAGATAAAAAGTTAGCGGCCGGACTTATTTATTTTATTAAATTGGAGTAATATTTTTACTAAATTTATCACACTAATATTAATAAAGGTGTAAGTTTGTGTGTAAGTGTGTATGCCAGAAATATGGAATGGAAATAGATTTTACTCTAGATTAACACATAGGTTACTTTTCATCCCGGAAAAATCCATGGTTCCCGTGGGATTTGTTAAAAACTGAATTGCACGCGGATGAAGTGAATAATTGCAAATTTTAAAAACTGTTACTTATAAATTACGAATAAGTTTATATTTAACAAGATAACGAAAGTTCTTAGTGCTAAAGAAATCTTTTTTCAAATCGCAATTTGTTTACTCCCAGACTAAGGCTAAGTATCTGCACCCTTCTATTCTACTCTTAGAATATTCTCGCCCTCACAAAAGGAGGGTACTTGAAGAAATTGCTCATGCAAATGGGGATGTCTGCGGTTATACCTAAATATATGGATAAAATGGATTATGTCGGGGGCTTAGTGACTTTCCGAAAAAGCAAAGGAGATGGGGTATTCAAATCTTACTTAGTGTTATTGGGCAATTTATGTTAAAACCTCAAGCAACAGGGTTAATGTGTTTCAATTTTGTGAATATTTTAAATCCGAATCTCATAACAGGCAGGTGTTGCTACAAAAACTCTGATAATGATATAATTTAAGTTTTTAAAAATATATGAAGTCATGGCTCGACGATAATTAATGATAAAAAGTAAATACCTAAAACAAATAAAACTATACTATGTGCGCTGTAGCATGGGGCGGGTAGAAGTTACCTTATGAACTATTATCGTGAATCGCGGCAAACTTTCAAGAGTGAAACGTACTGTCATCTGCACCATGCTACAGCGCACGAACTGTTGTTAATTTTAGGTCAGGCACCAACAAAAAAAGCAAAATAAAAACGAAAAACACAATTTCATTAAAAAAAATTATAAAGTAAATCATTACTCTGTTTTACTTTTGGAATCTGGTGAAGTTTCATCCAATTTTAATAGTAACTAGCGACCACCCCGCGGTTTCACCCATGTAGTTTCTGTTCTAAGAATGTTCAAAATCGGTTAAGTAGATCCAGAGATTACCCCCTATAATACTTTACCTCTTTATAATATTAATTATAGTAGTATACATTACCTTAATACACAAGACGTTGCGCTGGAAAATGTCAAAATGCATTCACAAACACTTCTCGAACATTCTCGTCTGATTATAATTATTTACTGAAATAGCTGACGCCGGGCGGTTATACCCGTGTGGTTCCCATTCCTGTAGGAATATGGGGATAATATTGCCTTCCTCGATAAATGGGCTATTTAACACTGAAAGAATTTTTCAAATCGGACCAGTAGTTCCTGAGATTAGAGCGTTCAATCAAACAAATTCTTCAGCTTTATAATATTAGTATAGATTACTCTTGCATATTAGGAAATAGTCTACAACATCAAATATCATCATCATCATCATCATTGTCAGCCGATGGACGTTCACTACCGGTCATAGGCCTCTTGCATGGACTTCCAAACAAAACGGTCTCGAGCCGCCAGTATCCAGCGGCTTCCTGCAACCCGCTTGATGTCTTCGGTCCACCTATTGAGATCATCTAATAATCAAATCACCTAGAAATCAAATATACTAAAATATACTAATATAAATAAAATAAATAGAAATCTTAATTTAGTTAGCCGCTCGATCAATTTTCATTTCGTAAATAACATTAAAGTAATCAATCAAACCCAATTACTCGTGTTTGTACGAAACGAGATATTGTGCAACTAGTAGTGGGTACTCGTATTACGCAATGCTTATATAACCGCAAAGATGGTCGAGAGCGAGTGGTCAGTGGTCCACAAATCGTTCGTGTCCGCACCTCACTAGGTCATGGAGTCTTGTTTATCTTTATAGACATACGAGAGGATGAAGAGAAAAAACTAAACGTGAAAGTCATGCAGAATGTAGAGCGAACGACGCTAACTGTTACAATGATTCTGCAACTAAAACAAATAAGTAGATCGTGCTATCGGTCAGTGATGTAATCTTACTGATAACGATAGTTACTCGCTTACAAAGTAACTATAGTAGCAATGCAGCAGCAGTTTTACATGCAACACAATATCTCTGGTTCATAATCACGCTGGTGGTAAAGCTTTGATATGACAAGGAGATAGTCCTGGTTTTGACTTCCTAGCTGGAAGGTTAATTAAGGATTTTATGTATGGAGTATTTATGGTACTGTACTTTACCGTAGTTAATTATCATCATAGATACCGGCAAAGATCGCTAAATATTTCACCAATGCCGAAATGAACCAGCTATACAATAAATAAAATTTCAGTAACTCCATGGTTAAGAAGACCAGGGCACATAAAGCCTCATTAGATCCACGTTTAGAAGCCTGATTTATTCAACACCATAGCCATAGAATCGATTCCCACCTTGCTACTCTATATACCTCCTAACCCAGGCTTTCATTCCTAATTGGAGAAAAAACTAATATTGGCCATATTAATAATATATAAATCTTTCTCTATCTAAATTACTGCGAAACTATCAAACTACACATCGCAGTCAAACGTTATATTGTTAACAAATAAACAAACAAACATTCTAGTTACACGAACAGCACAGCAGCAAAAAATCTTTTACAATACTCGTTATTGTTACTACAAGGCCAACCAACAATTTTTATTTGATGCACGGCGCACGCTATGGGCATACAACTGAGAGACCACTTCACCGTTTATTATGTTACGTATCCGTTACTGTCCTATTCAATGGCAATTTCAGAAGATAGGAGGAAGTTTGAACGTATGTTTAGTGACTCTGTATATTGACGATTTGCAACAGGCCGCTGCAATAACTACGTCCTGCTATTATAAAACATCCTTCAAGATAATACTCGCCTTTAAAGGACTTACGCGTCATATACATTGGTGATCACAACGTCGCGATCTAATATCTTCATCATCTTAGTACTCTTAATCATCGGAGTAATATTCCTTTCGTTCTTATAACAGGATTCGAGTAGCCCTACATTGGAATACTCTGCATTCTTCTCTATTAACCTAAATTGGAGTCAGTCATTCAAAGCACATTTATCAAAGCTTGTTTATTGTGACATTGCAAATCAGGAACTGTCCGTGTAAAAAACATTACCCGTTCATGTGTAAAATTTGGTGTATTATGCTTGTCGGAAATTAATATAATTGACCATTGGTTTGGTCACGGTTTTATTGTTTTAAATTTGCTAATTAAAGCAACTATGTTGATGATTTCATTCAAGGTTAAAATGAAATGAGCTAGGAGAGCTGCGTGTTTTAATAGATTGAATTTCCTTCCTTTACAGACAAAAATGTAGATAGACATAGGTAACGTCTACTTTTACAAAATAAAGTACGATGTCTATTGACCAGGCATCACCACTGGTGCCTATCAAGCCTCAGATATCGCTGCAAAACAGCGCCTTCAT
The DNA here is from genome assembly GCF_947172395.1 of Bicyclus anynana. NCBI lineage: Eukaryota > Metazoa > Arthropoda > Insecta > Lepidoptera > Nymphalidae > Bicyclus > Bicyclus anynana. The sequence continues at coordinate 10,659,568 of NC_069098.1, forward strand.
CAAGAACAGCCATAACCGAAGTAGTTTCTGTGGAGCAACTCCGTCACCAACAAATGGCAATAGAACGTTCAAAACTTTCTCCGTAAATCGCAAGAGTTGGAGTGGAAATGTGACGCTTCCACTCCAACAGTTTGCGTTAGATGAACCGGCACCTCATCTCGGGACATTTCGCTCCGGTACAGGAACTTTCCCGAGGAATAGAGAACGTAACAACAATGCTGCCTCAAACGGAATATTAACACCTAACGGGAACTCTGTGCAGACGCTTAAAGGAAATGAAGTGAGGAGAAGCGGATGTTCTAACGGCCGTCGGTACGCTGAGATCGGAAACTGGAGCAAAAGGTAAGCTTAGAATAATTTAACTTTACACCGTTTTAAATGATAAATTGAATTAGGTACTTCTCTCTCATTCTGAAAAAAAAATATTCCAATTATTTTACTGATCAAAGAATTATAAAGAAGATATATATTTTTGAGATTGGAAGATGTAAGCAGATAATATTTCCACAAGAAAATAATATCTCTCAAAGTAAATACATACAATCAGCTAAGCGTAACACGCAGTTTTAACTTTTACTAGGTCTTATTTATTTTCTTTTTCATCTCAAGTAATTTTGTAACAAGTTTTCCAATTTCATTCTCTCGTCGCTTTCATTTCCTCCCGTTCGGTGGATCCCTCTCCCGTAATATTACTTTTATTAGCTCAAAACGTTTAACAAACATTGGTTTCGAGAATCTAATAAAGATTGAATTTTATTTCAATAGAGATATAATTTCATGAACAAGAGAAATTTATCTAATATTACCTCTCAATATTTATAAAGAATGTTGCTGTATATAAAAAGTCTGCGTAGATTGATTTTATATCAATGTTTATAATCTAAGAATAGACATTTTACTTGTGGTTTACGTTTCTGATAATAATATTTTCAAAATGTACGACTAGCTAGGTCAGCAGTGATTCAGTTACTTGCGTAAGTTTCTGATTAGTCACTAGTTGGCTGGCACTGAACGTTGCCTTATTTATCTAATCGGATTCCTCATTATCTTTTATTCGTGGCGAGTAGAAAGTTGGTCCATAATTCTCATCCACTTAATTTGGGGCTGAGTTAGTTGCTCGATAAGACGATGCCGAATAATCTGACTCTTAGTACTTTGCCTTTTTATTAGGGGTTGACTTTATCGTTCCATAATTCGTCGTCACTAATAGTGACACTATCGCCCCTTATTCCTTTCTCCCTATTTGTATCGTTTGAAATTAGAAATAAACACTTATTATAATCAACGTTCATCCTCTTAACTGTCTTGATTCGGTTCTATATTCACTCTTTGATTCTATTATATTTTTCGTATATTTGTAGTGTCATCAACTTCTTCGATTTCTTCGATAAACACGATTTGAAACTTGTGTTATTAACACAAGTATTAACATGTGTCTTGATAATTTATACATTGGTAACAAACATACAAATGATCATACTTTTTAAGATGTCAGGTTACAGACAACAATTTTGTAGGTTTGATATTTTTTAAAACACGTCTCTAATCTTTGATGTCTACAAACGTTTTAAATTAGTAATTCAAATTATGTAGATATCATATTCATAAAACGTCTCTCGAATCATCATTTGTATCATATTGAAGTAATCCAGCAAAGATTAATTTCGAGAAAGTTATATCCACGGTTTCATTGATGTTTGCTGCTATCAAGTTTCAACATTTTATACAATGAACACACGGCCTTATTCTACTAGCAATGAACATTGAGTCAAGGTTGATGATACGTAATCACCACGCATTGTTAAACATACTTAAATTTTTCATTCCACTTATTGTTTTCATTCTGCTTGATAATGATTCTCCTTGATTGTTATTGTTTTGAAACTGATTGAGTTGAATTTAAGGTACAAAACTTGTTTAAAGTATAAGACATTTTTAATTTAACTTCGTTACTGTACTTGTTGTAACAAACCCTATCGTTCGTATGGATATATGGCCCAAAACATAACTGTTGCACTTCATAGTCAGAAGATTACTTTCTATTATTTACCCCACCACGAGGCCGGATAGACAATTTATAATTTGATAAAATTCAGGATGACACGAATCATCTTATTTTTGAATTTATCTAAAGATATAGATAAAATTATGTGTCTGTTTGTAATTTTAAATAAAAAGCTTTTCATTGAAAGCACATGAATTTAATTATTTTAAAAATCTATTTTTAAATGTCTATCCGTTTGTTCCGGCTAATCTCTGACATTGCTAGGTCAATTCTGACGAGACCTTAATTGGCAGGTAGTATAATATATGTCATTCTTTATAATATAAGTTATATTATAAAGAATGACATATTTTACTGGGGAAGTGGAACCATGCGGATTAAACCACCAGGCATCCGCTAGTGAATATATATATACTATACTTCTAATTTTCTGACTCTAATTTTTATTAAAACCAAAATTAGCGACCACTTTTCGAGAATTTGCTAATAATAATCTAGTACCTACAAATAAGTTTAATTTTACTAATATCATCAAGAATGGGTCTTCCGTTTTGAACTCTCCATTCTTTGTAAAACAATGGAGTCAAGTTTCTAGTTCCTTAGGATATGTTACACATACTTACTCATTTGTTTCTGTAACAATAAAGATTATCTAATAGCGCATGTTTCCTATGCTATTGTGTTATGCAACGTTATTGTCTTCAACCGGTATTTTAAAACAATTGTGCATACGATTAATTATGGGTTGTAGTGAAGTATCAACTTACCTATTATAAACATTCTTACTACCTGTATAATTAAGACCAAATTTTCGTCAACGGTCAAAAATAGATTTCAAATCAAATTAAACCAACTAAAGGTAAACTAGTAGTAAGAGTAAGAGTTATTTATAGATAGTAAACATTTTCGTTTTAAAAGTCACGCTTACCAATTAAGTGGTATTCATTAACTTAGCCGAATCTCTTACAAACAGACCCGAACGTAACTAATTTAAATTAAAAAAAAAAAATCCAATATAACCTAAATATATCAAGACATCATAGCACGGTATCAGAAATTGGCTGGAGATCGTCAAATTTTAACTATTTGTTAAAACATTAATATACAAACGAACAAAACAAACGAAAACTATGAGATATTGCTAAGATTCGTGTGCAAAGTCTCTATCAGTATCTTTTAATACAAACAGTCTCGCCTTTTCAATAGTGTTTGAAGACTGATTTAAAATGAATGAATTGGAATTTAAAAAGAGATAATGCCATGGCTTACAATAATATCCAAAATTAGATACCTGAATGTTACTTTTACATTTTCCATTACAGTGGAAATCCAATAAGAATAAAGCCTAAATTGGCGTATTGCGGTGATGCATACACAATAGAAAAATTGTTTGTAGAATCCATAATCATGGCGCCGTTAAATTGTATGACTTTCACTCATCGATTTGTTGCGGTTTGCGTTTGTTGTTTGTTGTTGTTTTGTCTACAACAAAACGATTTCGCGTGTCGGACAGGAGTACTGCGGTTTACTTGATAATATTTATAATATAGGCAAAATATTGACTTTTTATTGGAACGTAAAAGTAAAATGCATGTCGTACACCGCATTGTAGGTGATAGTAGAATTTAGCTCATTTTCTCATCTATACTAATATTATAATGTTGAAGAGTTTGTTTGTTTGTTTGATTGAACGCGCTTATCTCAGGAACTACTGGTCCGATTTAAAAAATTCTTTCAGTGTTAGATAGCCCATTTATCGAGGAAGGCTATACGTTATCCCCACGCGAGTGAAACTGCGCGGCGTCAGCTAGTTGAACATAAAAATGCTAAAGTTCTAATATTGTAAGAATCACAGAACACAGAAAGCGCCAAAACTACGCTTTAACAATAAGTCCGTGGCAAGGATCATATAAAAATCCCTATATTTTCGATCCGAATGGACTTCAATAGATTTCTCAAATGCAATATCTAGTGATTTGTCAAGGCTTGTAATGCGTTCAATCTCGTATAATGCAGCCGATGCAGAGTGTATTTCACGATTTATGCCATGAAGGCAATTTGAAAACCTGTGACTTGCGATAGGAGTGTTGCTTCTTGAAAAATATGAGCGGTTGAAAATGGGTGGAAAGCAGACGGAATAAAGAAGTAGCGAAGACTAAAATTTTCTAGTAGGTAATTCATGTGTTTTTTAGTCTGCATGTGTTTTTCTGATTTCGTGAAATTATAAACATCCGTTAAACTCGTAGATTTTTAAAAGGTAACCCGAAAGGAATCGGGTTGTTAAGAACCATCGCTCCTGCTATATATTAGTGAGATAGTAGTAGTTATATATCAGTGAGCTTTGGCGGCTTCAACCGCGGTTATCACAACAAAACTACACTTTATAGAGAAAATAGAAATCTTATTTTCTTTTTGTTTTTTGTCTACCTTACGAAGGAAGCTATTGTGTACAACTTTAGCTAGTGATATATCTATCTATCAGCGCACATTGGCGCTTCGGCGGCTTTAACCTCGGTTATCGCAATAAAAATTATACTTTGATGAGAAAATATAAATTCTGTTGTTTATTTTTCGTCTATCTTATAACCTTTATATTTAGTCCAAGCGTAAGTCTTTCAGAGAGTAAAAATGCACCAACTAGCGCTTTTCCGTTCTGTGGTAAAAATGTTTATTCTTTTTTGTACTGAATTTCATCAAATTAATTACTATTTGTAGCTTTTTAAAACATTTCATTGATTAATTACAGAATTAAACTTAAAATTAGTAGGTACAGTCAATTAGAAAATTTTAAAAATATATTATTTGGCTTTTCTTACTGACTGTTATTTTTATGTTTGTCTGGTATTCTATCTACATTAACAATAACTTGAAACCTCAAACTGAACTACTTTTCTATACCTTACTAGTCTCATGAGTCATATATCGTTTCCGGGAAGTTATCGAATCCGGGTCAATATCACTTAACATCTACAATCATAACCAGTGGCGTAGCAAGCCTTGGAGGGGTCCTGTATCAAAATTAGTTGGCCCAATTAGGGGCCCAATAGGAGAGCGTAGCATAGGCCTAGATCCTGTAAAATCTCTTAGTTCTTGATTTACGTTAGGGTTTTAGTCCCTCGACTATAACCCCATATGTTATAGTCGTAAGCAATCTATAAGACGTTTCCGAACATCATGTGTTAAGCTGCGCAGTACAAGATTTGTGGTGTCGCGTTATCGCAGGTCATTTGAATTTCATTTTTCAGGTGAAAGGGGTAAGGTTTTGATTTTCGTTGTTCATTTTATGAAATGAAACTCTAGGCAGTTTTTATTTTACTAATGGTTTTAAACCTGTTTCGTGGTTGTTCATTACGAATAGTCGTGACCACGATCCATGCGACTGGGTCGAAATATCGACATTAAAAATCTCGGACTTTTTATTTTATTTATTTCTTCCCGGGAAGCACCAGATTAAGTGAGATTGTAGATTAAATTTTACTATTATTTGCTTTTACACGTAAGTGACCCTGTAATCCGAAGGCCCCGTATTATTGATACGGCTAATACGACGGTAGCTACGCCCCTGTTCATAACATAGGAATCTATAAAATCGTTTTTATAATCGTTCCTAAACATACGAAAGTCTAATAATCAATTAACAGCACGTGAACTGTGCCGTTGCAATTATGTGTGTTATTACAATATAACAGTTTTCCCACTTACGGAAATTATAGCAAATTATCACAGCATGCCTAAAATTCAGAAGGCCCGTTATCAGACATAATTACTAGTGTAGCGTGTGTAATGTAGTGTTTACTAACGGTATTTTGACTAGTGCATTCCTTAAACTTTGCCTGAATTGATTTCCCGTTTATGTCTGTTAACTCGTAACTCAAGGATACGTTGACAATTCTTGACACCGATGAACATGTACAATGAACATATAAAAAAATCTTTTATGAAACAATTTTCGCCTCTAAAGGGCTTTAAAACTTATTGCACCTTAATTTAGAAAACACTACAAATATTATTTCGAAATTAATCGCCCAAGCGATTATGTTAATTTTGATAGCTTGTGTATTTAGTGAATCTAAATAAACAAGCTATCAAAATTAACATAATTTGACTATTGGTTGACTATTTGGTACTCGTATGTACTAATATTAATTTAAAAATTCAAAATTCATTTATTTTAATTGGGCTTAGATTACAAGCACTTTTGAAATGTCAAGTTATTTCATAATTTAATTTAATCTAATGGTGGTAATAATAGTCGAAAACTCAAAATGAAAGTAACGAGCGTTATTCGAGAAGTATGTTTTTTTTTAAATTGACATTTAAGTGCACCTATCGTTGCTAAATGAAAATGTAATTATAAGTTTTTCTAACCTTATTTAATTTATGCATAAAAATATTTAAAAAAGACATACATTCAGCCGAACATAGAACTTCCTCATTTTTGAAAGTCGGTTAAGCGTTTTTGATGCATTCAATATGTTTTTATTGTAACCAATCCTTATTGAGGGATGCGAGTACCACAGGCTATTAGCATAACAAATGGAAGCGATGACATTTTGCTGCCGACACACTAGGTAGCAAGTGGTGTTTGGTATCTACCACACGTAGTAGGTCCCCCTCGTCCAGTAGACCGTAACCTTTTAGCTGCACTCAAATTACCTATGCACTTGTTTTGACATGGACACCAATTTCTTTTATTTGTTTGCTTTATTCAAAAGTGGTTGTTGAGTTTACCCGCTCTTCAACAAAACCTGAACTGAATCAATAGTAGAGTCAAATTTGCCGTTCCAAAAGTGTTCAAACTAAAGTAGATCTATATAAAATAAATGAACTTTGATTTTGAGTTAATTGTACAATGCACATATGTACCAACTCTGAGCTCAATGAGACTACCACCTGAAAGAATGATAGGCTAAATACTAAACCGCTGAGAGTTTGGTAATGTATCTTCAATCAAACAACCCTTTGTTGTGAACCTTATTGCTATGTTCAAAGTATTTTTTCAGCCGCCACCTTGAAAGATTTTTTTTAGTGTTGCCACTCATGAAACGACATGAAAATGACATGACATGAAAAATTATAAAGTTGGTAGCCTTTTATTATATTTAGGTCACTGGTACTTTAAATATATATATTCTATAATAATTCTTTTCTATATTATTATAGAAGTGGCGTACTTGCTTGTTGCGTGTAAGAACAAGAGTATGTGGTCACTTTGACACATACTTGTACTCTGGACCGACCTGATTAAAACTGTTCTCAATTTTTCATTCCTAATGAAGACTTATGTCTATTTCTCTTCACAAGATACGTCGTTTGGTCGCTGCCGATGGACGTCCACTGCAGGACATAGGCCTTTTGTAGGGACTTCCAAACATCACGATACTGAGCCACCTGCATCCAGCGAATCCCTGCGACTCGCTTGATGTCGTCAGTCCACCTTTTGGGGGGTCGGCCAACACTGCGCTTACTAGTGCGGGGTTGCCATTCCAGCACTTTGGGACAACGTTTTGCACTTGTTACTAATATAATCTATGAAATCTGTGTTACAAGGCTCCACTGTAGCACAGACTTCAAAAGGGGGAAGAATTGATTGCATTTTTAGCCGAAAAGCCTAATGAGGTAAATGCAAACGTCCGTATTCAGATAAAATTAGCATAACAAACGCACGGCCGCTCCGCTAGTCTCGCCCACACGTTTATAGTATCTGCCACACGTTCATACACGTCGTGTTCGCCAGACCGTGGCCTTTTCAGCATTCTCACTTTCCAGTACATTTGGTGTGTTTGACACATACTTGTACCACCGGGTATTGCGATTCCCACCAATTTGAATACGGTGATATCCGGATGTTAGTCTTCAAGGAGTTTCATAGTCAAGGAGTCAGGAGTTAGAGCTTACCTGAGATTTTCACTGTTAAGCGGATTTAAAAACCACGGCGGGCAAGACTATCTTCAACCAAGTTTCAGTTTATCCTAAATGCGAGTTAGCTTATTTATGCGATGCGCCTGTCAGTAATAGCTCTCAGGCCGTAATCTTAGCAGCGTGGTCCAAGATTCGATTTCCATCATTCTATTTCTAGTCGTTTTTACAAAAAGTTTACGAAATTTACGAAGCGGTCTTATTAAAAGAAATCAGTAATATTCATTAACAAAATACGCGTAGAATCTAGTAACTTCGTAGTATCTTATAAATCTTTGGTGCAATATATTGCGAGATACGTCGCTCCAAACTGCTACGATATGACCAGTGTAGTGCACTTCGTAGATGCAAAAATGCACTGCTACCCTCAGGATAAACATTACGAATCGCTATTGGAAAAAGAATTTTCCATTTTGTACAACTTGTACTTACGTATAGTTAAGCTTAATATACTGGAAACACTTCGTCACGAATGCTCAAGTTCTAAAAATATCCAATTGTGACCGTCATGACAATCATCATGAGGAGGAAAATCGCATTTTTCTGCAAAGTGGATCCTAGTTTCCCAGGTTGATCTTAGAAGGTAAGATACCCGGAAAACATGCTCCAGGAAGAAAGTGAATAGATGATGTCAAAAGACCGGAAGAGTTTTCTGCACATGACCGTTCAGTTGGAAGAAGGCACCCAATGTTAATATAGTACCTTCCTTAGTTAAAAACCCTGTGCACGTCAATAGATATGACACTGTATTTCGTCTTTATAACGTTGTACTAATAACAGATTAACAGTCTGCAGCTGCTCCAAATAGAAATTCTTCAGTTCGTTGCTTCTGTGACGGAAAGCGAAATGAGTCACAATTGACAGCGTAAAGCGTAAAACCGGATTAACTTCATTTGCAGAAACTAAGTATGCCTGTCTCAGCTGGTATACCAAAGTATACCAGCTGAGCAGTATGAGAGAACGGCATAACTCGTAATGAGACATAGACAAATATCTACCACTAGCCGACGCCCGGTTTCACCCACGTAGTTCCCGTTCCCGTGAGAATACGGGATAAAATATAGTCAATAGTCAATATTCATTTATTTCAATTAGGCTTAGTTTACAAGCACTTTCGAAAAGTCAAAGAATTAATACTATAAGATAATGGTGATAATAATTAGTCGAAAACTTTACAAGGGTTCCAAACGCGCCTTGGTCTGAGACGAGCCTACTACAAGCTCAGCCATGTTTTTATTTTTTTTTAGGTTATCACCATTTAACAATAGGTATATAAGTAGCCAGCCTTAATACATTTCATTTTAATTATTTTTTGTCATTCATAAAGTCATTAACACTCACAATTAAACACATGGGAATTTACTTTATCAGGATCCATATACGAGTACTAGCTGACGCCGCGCGGTTTCACTCCCGTGGTTTCCGTTCCCATAGGAATACGGGGATAATATAGACTTCCTCGATAAATGGGTTATCTAACACTGAAAGAATTTTTCAAATCGGACCAGTAGTTCCTGAGATAGACGCGTTCAATCAAACAAACAAAAAAACAAACAAACAAATTCTTTAGCTTTATAATATTAGTATAGATTACCTCCTAAAACACCACAATCATAATTGCATAAATTATAAATAATATTTCTTGTGCTGTTAGTGTTTACAAATCAATTTTACTTTTCAAGTTAGAAGTTTTTCCGTGTGATTTATCTTTTAACTTGTTATTGTACTATTTGATAGTGAAAGCGTTTTACTCTGTTTTCGCTTGTCATGTTGGTTTGTTTCTGTCAACAGTTACGTGTAGTGAAAATGTTTTTTTTTTCAGTGCGTGTAACAGAATGTGAAACAAAAATATTTTGTTGTGGAACTCTGGTGATTTCGTGTATATAGAAAAAATACAAATGTAATCTATATATAAAACAAATAAAAGCTAATTATTGTACATTAACCCATCTCTGTTAACTGTATCGTTGTCCATAATCGGGAAATTAACAACCCTTAATCGACTCACGGTTGAGCACGAGTTTCCTCTCAGAATGAGAGGGGTTAGGCGATTAGTCCACCACGGTTTCCAAATGCGGATTGGCAGAATTCACACACGTAGAGAATTCAGAAAATTCTCAAGTGTACAGGTTTCCTCACGATGTTATTCCTTCACAGTTTAAGACACGTGATACTTAACTTCTTAAAATGCACATAACTGAAAAATTGGAAGTGCATGCTCCAGACCAAATTCAAACCTACCCCCTCTGAATCCACTAGGCTATTACGGTTCTGTACCTAATCGATATTCCTTGAACGCATAATATCTACTTGAAAGTTTTGTTGCAAAAGTGAGTAGGCATCTTCCACTATAGGCTGCGTCATCGCTTACCAATCCCCAAGACTGTGATGGACCTGCCAATGCATAGCTTTAAGCAATGTGTTAACAAACATTTGCTTAGTCGAGGTTACTACACCTTTGACGAGTTCCTTAATGATAAAGATGCTTGGAGGCCGTTGGATCAGCTTCCACCTTCACACAGGAAGTAAAACTATAAGAAATTGTAATGTTGTCATCAATTGTATATTATAAAATTATATGTTTTTTTTAAAAGATCAACTGTTGAGTTTCTTGTCGGTTTCTTCTCATAAGAATCTGTCTTCCGAACCGGTGGTAGAATCTTTACAAATAGTCAACTGACGTATCAAAAGTGCTTGTAAACTGAGCCTACTTGAAATAAATGAATTTTAAATTTAACCATTAAGCGTGATTGCAGTCAGTCGCTAATCTATATCGTAATAAAACCTATACAAGGTATTATCTGATTTTTGTAAAATATTATAAAGTTTGTTGTCACTTAGTCATGGGCGCATTGACGTTGAAAATGCAGTTTCGAAAACTGTGTCGAGGTCAGTGTTCATTACGAGCTGTTTTGTCGCATTAAAGTTCAAAATATTATTAAAAGTAGGCTTAACATTAATTTATTTTAATTTTAATACTCAACACTGTTTTTTGCAATTAAAACTATTACATTTGCGAGAGAGGTTGTTGTTAACATATAAGCAAAACTCTAATATAAAGGACTAGCGGACGCAGACGATCCGCCCTTAGAACTCTTTGATCCGGCCCTGTCACAAAATCCCTTCTTAGCAGACGTCAAGTAATTATAATCTACTTTCCTGCCAAATTTCGTGTCAAGCGGTTTTCCATATTTCGTGATGAGTAGTAGGTGATTATAAAATGTATGAAAAAAACGAAAGGAAATAATATTATGTTGGCATTAGCTTGCAATACCATTAACTGGTTCCAACAAGAATGAAAGGTCCGAGAAAAATAATTTTCCTTTCCCAGACGGGGCGAGTCACATTATTGTGAAAGGATTTGAAAGACCCTTTCATGGTCTCCGAGGCTATTACATTCCTCCTACGCCATAAAAGACCTTTACAGTCCTTTATTTCTAGATGATAAACTTTTTTATGACACTTAGTCAAATATTGGACGCGGTCTTCTATTTTTAGGTATAGGTCGAGTGAAATAAAAAGAGCGCTGATGTACCATCTGTGAAAGATCACTTTTAGTATAGCGTTGCCAATTAATTCAGATACAAAAATAATATACTCAAATTAAGACAATAGAATTGGCATCAATTTTGATTATTGACAAATTGTTCACTAAGCCGTTATTGGTCTTATTTTTACTAGACTTTTAAAATAATATTTTTTTGGTAATATGGAGCTGTCTTTAAATGTAATTTTATTAAAGTACCAAAAGACGTAAAAAACCAAACCACATATTGTTTTGGTAAATAATGAAAGTTAGTTGCTACAAACACAAATTCATAAATAAATAATACGTTATATTATATACGAGTACATTATACATATAATGCACTACTTGTATACTTTGCATTGTCTCAAAATTACTAGTACTTATCAGAAACCGCGACATTTCTTTCTTCAAATCCAATAAGAGTCTTCCCCTATCAGAGGATAATGTTTGCGCAGTAAATAAGACAAATAACTAAAAAACACTGCAACAACCCTTATTGAATAACCAAATATTCACGTAATATATTCCGATACGTACACGGGATATTGGCGTAAACAAAGAAACTTTTACATTACACTGCCTTAAAAGTACTGAATTGTGGTAAACAGCCTCCTTTACAGCGTTCAATGGATGTATTTCAATATTCGGAATCTGTTAAGGGTCTGGAACCACTTATTGCGTATTCAGGGAGCATGGTGAGGCATAAATATCCCTACCGTGCTCATTACAATAACTTCGTCCCGGGATTGGACATCTCTGGGGATGGAAGCGGACGCCTTATCCTGTGGGATCTCGCTTATTTGGGTAATGGATTTTACTGTCACTATAATAGTGTAATAAGTGCTTGTCTTTACCATTCGAGGAAATGTTGAACAGCCTATTTTATGGAGTCTTTACCATTTGCAAAACGATTATAACGGTTAGTCGTTTCTTTATTATGCACTACTGTCCTGCGGTTACAACTGCTTAAACTGTGGAAATATCAAAGTTATAAGTAGCTTATTTACTGTTCCAGTTATAATCTATCTCCGAGCCAAATCTCATCTAGATTAGTTTAGCCGTTCCGGAGTTATAAATTATGTATGTACCTACTAAATGTAGTGTATAAACCGATTTTTGTTTAATAATAATATGACACATTATTATTGGTAGGTACTTTATCTCTAATCTATCTCATGCAAATGTCTATATTAGGATGTAAAAAGTAACCTCTGTCCCTACTCCTCCGCTACAATTCCCCCAATATACAGTCTAAATAATTTACTTGGGTACTAAAATTTCTCTTAATACTTTACATTTTTAATAAAAAAATACATTTTTGTTGAACACATAATGTAGTAACTCGTATAATAAATACATTATATGACTTAAAGTACTTACATGTCAATCATTCTTCATCCAACGTATGTATCTGTCCAATTAATAACATTAAAACTTGTTATAACATCGAAAGTGATTTTATACATCAGAAAAACTCGTTCCAACAAGTTTCTGCGCACCGGTTACTTAATAAGTTCAAGTACAGTAATTGCAGTAATTATTACCTACTGCTTTTGGGTGTACTCTTCTATAATAAGATCCCCAAGACTGTGATGGACATGCCAATGCATAGCTTTAAGCAATGTGTTAAAAAACATTTACTTAGTCGAGCGTACTACAACATTAATGAGTTCCTTAATGATAAAGATGCTTGGAGGCCGTTGGATCAGCTTCCACCTTCACACAGGAAGTAAAACTATAAGAAATGTAAACAGTAATTGTTATCAATTGTAAATTATAATACTGTATGACTTTTTCAAAAGAGCAACTGTTGAGTTTCTTGCCGGTATCTTCTCAGCAGAACCTGCCTTCCGAACCGGTGGTAGAATCTTTACAAATAGTCAACTGACGTGTCAAAAGTGCTTGTAAACTGAGCCTACTTGAAATAAATGATTTTTGATTTGATTTTGATTTGATTATGTTAGTTTACATAACAGTTACACACAGTAGGTAGAAGGTATAAGCTAATCTATTACGGGAAGTCTCTTTGGCTTTAAATGTAAAGGTTGCGATTCCGCTATTTTACACTCGTCGACGAACTTGTCGCCTATAAAACGTCTTAACCGAATTTTAACTTCATGTTTATAGAAAGCCAAAATTAAAATATTACTAACACCGAAGTTTCCATGGAAACGAACGAACACAGCCACACAACGAGGTATCGTTTTTATTTTATCGTCCGCTAGTAAATGTATTTAAAATCATTTTACTGGTTGTATTATTCAATTACTCTATAATCTAACTCTCTATTATGTCAACTTTTATTGAATTACATTACTGTTTTGTCCTTGACCAGCAAAGTAAGCTACTAGTACTACTAATTACAAACTTTACTTACAAATAAGATTAACGTCATGTCAAAGGGTTAATCTACAGACAAGGAAAGTTAGATTTGTAAAGGATTAAACGTAACTAATACAATAAGATCAAAGTCGAATGAAGCACATTTATTCATGAGTTATACACATTATGTATCAAGGCTATATTAAAGGTATCCAACTATCCCGCAAAGTCGAAAGTTTGTTTATATAAAATGGTCCATCTTACTAGTAAAAAGCTGTTTTCAGGGACGTAGTAGATATTTTATGAGATCATTGTGTACTTTAAGTAGTAATTGTAAAATAATCTGTACACAGGTACGTTAATTTTTAAAAATATTGTTTCAAAAAAATTTTTTTTGGAATTTAAAAAAAAATTACCTTTCAAGTTATTTAAACAAATAGACGACAATTGCCCATGCCCTTTTTCCCCGAAACTACTGTATCTAAAAATTTAAAAAAAAAATACAGAAATTAGCTTGTTACTTGAAGGTTTCCGGAAAATTTTGAAACTCTGAAATTTTTGAATATGGAGGTCACTTCTGGGGGTAAAGATAAATATTAAAAAAAAAACTTTTTTTAACTGCATCGTGTGATGCATCAAAGAAACAAGCTTAGTAAGAGGATCTCAAATATTTTTTTTTTTTATAATTTTGAAATAAATAGTTTCAAGATATTCAAGAAAATAGACCATTACCACCCCCTTCTCCGAAACTACCAAACCTAAAATTTTGAATATGATAGTTTGGGTGGATTTTATTCGTCTTTATTTTATTTTATTTTAACGACACCAACGTAGTCCAATGTCGATCGGAGTACGGAACCTTAACAATATTTATAGATTTTTCTGTTGAACTGTGAGTGTACTCATTGTCTCGCTACAATCGGCGCCATCGCTAATTGTCCTGAAGTGGTTAAATGCGTATGAATGTCCCACTTAGCGAGTGTAATGCTGGCCCACTCCGCTCGTTACTGCACCATTCACTCATTCACTGTGGTGGTCGTTTCGTTTTACGCGTGAGCACTCATTGTAATTGTGAGTTTTAGCCACTTCGTATGTAAAAGTGGCTAAAGGGCTACTTTTACTCGTTTAATGTTGTTTCGTTTAATAGAAGGAAGAGATTTTGTTGGCTTTTTTTTTTTGCTGAATGGCTTAGTCGCAACATCGCCACCGGTCGAAGGTTTGTTTGAGTCGAATTCATTTTACAAGTTAGCCCTTGATTATAATCTTACCTGATGGTATGTGATGATGCAATCTAAGATGGAAGCGGGCTAATCTGTTAGGAGGATGAAAATCCACACCCCTTTTCGGTTTCTACATGACATCGTACCGGAACGCTAAATCGCTTGGCGGTACGTCTTTGTCGGTAGAGTGGTAAATAGCTACGGCCGAAACCTCCCACAAGCCTGAGCTGGAAACCAAACCTGGAAATTCAGCCAATTGGCCCAGCCGGGTATCGAACACAGGACCTCCGTCATTTAAATCCACCGCGCATACCACTGCTTCTGAATTAAAAGATTATGATAACTTAACTATGTTATAATTCTCTTATTTATAAACGTGTTGATAAAAAAAAATTGTGAGGATTATTAGCATTTTCCAGAAAACTATATTCTATGTGGAAGAACTCGCAAATGTCCGCTAGTTTAATTATTTGATATAAATTGGGATATAAACAAAAGCGACTCACGCTTGAACGAATCTTCTGAGAAAGTAGCGGAAACCCTCTATCAGTATCGATGGAGGTGTTTATTTCAGTATGACTCAACTAACAACTAACTGCGCGTTAGTAAGGATTCGTCGTTTCTAGTAAAAATGTATGATTACACCGAGTCGCTTTTCCTTGTTTATTTCTGTTCTCCTGTGGAATACAATATATCTTTATGAATGCTTCTATCTTTAAGAAATGTATATACCTACTTATATGTATATAGTTTCTTTTTAATATTTGCTACAGATATCTAATCAGAAAAGACTGTTAGGAGTGGGTACGACAATAGGCTAGCGAGCGGGGATCGAACCACAAACTCTCGGTGAGGAGTCTGGCCCCTTTACCGTCCAGCCATTGAGAAAAATTATATTGTTTTAATGAATAAGAATAGCTTTTTATTAAAATTTCATTAATTGTTGACAGAACAAAAAATAATCCATCTTTTAAGTGGTGTAACCATCGGACTTTAATTATCACCATTATCTAATAACATGCATTACCTACCTGACGTTCCAAAAGTGCTTAACTAAGCCTAATTGAAATAAATTAATTTTGACTTTTACTTTGAAATAACCTTGGTACCTACCTACCTTGGGTACGCTCACTAAGAATATGATCAAAAATAAATATCATCATCATCATCATATAAGCCGATGGACGTCCACTGCAGGACATAGGCCTTTTGTAGGAAAAATAAATATATGCACCCATAAACCTGTATTTATTATAGGTAAGGGTATATCAAAGGGGAAAACTGACGAGATAAACAAAAACAGTTACAGTTTTTTACTTTTATCAGCAAAAAATCACCCCTCCACCACGTGGAACAATATGCATCAATTCCCAATCAAACGGGCTACATAACGATTCACGGTTAACGCCAATGCAGCTTTTTTGATGTCCAACATTCTACTGTCCACCGTACAGATTCACTACGTAAACTCATCAATCCTCAAAACGTTATGCCAATACAGCGTGTATATCAAAGACAATGGAGCCAAAATTGCATGCGCAATTTCCGGCTAAGCAGTGGCTCTCAAATATCGTTACTTTTTTTTTAGTTTATCACTAACAGCCGATGGTCGTCCACTGCTGGACAAAGGCCTCTTGCATGCACTTCAAAACAAAATGATCTTGAGCCACTAGTATCCAGTATCCCCGCAACCCGCTTGATGTCCTTAGTGGGGTGTCGACCAACATTCCGTTTTCCGTTGTGGGATCGCCATTCCAGCACCTTGGGACCCCAACGTCCATCGACTCTTCGCACTACGTGCCCTGCCTATTGCCACTTCAGCTTCGCAACTCGCTGAACTACGAGTAAGTCAGTGACTTTGGCTCGTTTGCGGATCTCCTCATTTCTGATTCGATCTCGCAGAGAAACTCCAAGCATAGGTCGCTCTATTCGCAAATCAAAATTAAGTTATTCTAATTACACGACGGATTGGTAGTTATTTAATTATAAGTTGTTTTGGGTTTGTTCATGATGTCCAAATAAATAAAAAAATATTTTGGTATTTTCCGCGATAATCAGATAAACCTATATAATGACCACGATAAAATATCTGAAAAATACTTCCTTATCGCTGGTTCATTCCGACGCCAGAGATGTTATCCATCCAGACACGTAATGTATAGACAATGTTGAAACTAAGAACTTCATTAAGGAAAACCTGACAAAGGTAAAAACACCCATCTAGGTGTTTTCATCCAAGAAAAGATTCAGGGTGTGGTCAGTATTTATCAGCATATCTAAGAAAAATAACGAATTAAAGTCGTTGTTTACGTTTACGTTTATCGTGATTTTATCTTTTTTTGTCATCAACAGTGTTTTATTTTTATTAAACCTTTAACTTTTAATAAAATATAAGATCACTTTTCTGAATATGAAATAAAATTTAAAGGTTTAAGCACCGACTTTCATTTTTATTTTCGAAAAAACAAACTTCAGTACGATTGTAATTTTCCTGATAATAATGCAATTTGGGCTTTTTCTAGGAAGTTGAAAGTCAGGAAATCTTAACAGAATTGCAACTGAGTTTTAAAAATTTGTTATAGGTTTATAAGGTTTATAGGTTAATAAACTATTTAGTTTTTATTCTTATGTACAAGTTGACAAAGTAGGTAACTTTGGAAAACACTGCCCCGGACGATTCTCTGTGTTTCGCTGATATAATGTATGGAACGACAGGTCAATCAAAAGATAAAGGCCCGGGGCTTCAATCGCTGCAGGCATTAATTAAGACCGCTATAAGCGGATCGGCGCCATTTTAGATTTATAGAACATTGCTTTAGTGTGATTGACATGTTACATAATCGAATTTGTACATTGTGCATATTGTATTTTATGCTTTGTTTATTTTTCTAATTAACGTATGTAAATAATTCATTGAATAATTTCTGTCGATCAAAAATAACTTTGCACACACATTAAATTAATCAAAAGTCAAGAAAAGCAGTTTAGTCTATTAAGATTGGTAGAACGAGATGAAACCCAGTCATTATCAACCCATATTCGGCTCACTGCTGAGCACGAGTCTCCTCTCAGGATGCGAGGGGTTAAGCCTTAGTCCACCACGCTGGCCCAATGCGGATTGGCAGACTTCACACACGTAGAGAACTAAGAAGATTCTCAGGTATGCAGGTTTCCTCACGATGTTTTTTCCTTCACCGTTTGAGACACGTGATATTTAATATCTTAAAATGCAGATTATTGAAAAGTTGGGAGGTGCATGCCCCGGACCGGATTCGTACCTACGCCCTCCTGAATAAAAGACAGAGGTCACTGATTCCATCCAAAAGAGATCCACTTGACTATCACGGTTCTCACGGTTCGGAAACCGTATATGAGTTACATTTTAAAGTTATCTTAAAAGTAGGTTTTAGCCTTTTATTTATCTTAAATTATTTTATTTGATCGGTGAATATTGAAAAGACCAAACAAAAGTTTCTTTTTCAGAAAAGAATAGTTATTAAGGAACCTAAAGTGGAATAAAAAGTAGTTTCTAATAGAAAAAAAAACACTTTACAATCATCATCGACTCTTTGAAAGATTTAAAAATACTCAAGTAGGTTCAACGGGTGAATTTATTAGATTTTAAGCATCAAACTTATCGTTCCTAATCATTGGAGTTGTTCATCCATACAACATAAATCAAACTGAATCGTTCTACTGAAATGTATCGTTGTACCTACTGAAATGTATCGTTGTTTTCATCATCCGCTATTTAAATTCGACAGTCAGTTTCAATTTAACGTTAGCGTTTATTTGTGACCGTCTGTCCGTAACACTTATTGAATCAGGTCCTTGTTTGTATGTATGCACTTCAATTTGCTGTCGATCTTGTTAGGGAATTGGCAACGGAATCTCTCTTAGTTACGGTAGAGTTTCACGCGATGTATATTAAATTGTATGTGCTCTGTGTTATAATTTGATATACTATTGCTACCTAACGAAATAGAGGTACCAATGTTTTGTGAAATTATTGATGTCTAGTATAACAGGGAGTTTCTGAGATCGATCTATAGGTAGGTACTTATGAATACAATATAAACGTTTGGAATTGTTTCGGGTCTTTTATTTGGGGTTCCAAATTTACGTAATAAGCTTTCACTGGTTGCAATTACAATTATCGATTAAAATAAAGTTTAAGAGCGGTCGGACATGGGATGCCACCTACACCGCAGATAACACCGAGGGGTGGTGGTTCGATCCCCGCCCCATTGGTCTATTGTCGTACCCACTTCTAATACAGTCTTTCCCGACTAGTTAGAGGGGAATGGGAATATTAGTAATTTTTAAAAATATATGGCAAATATTCTTTTTTTTTTTTTAAAAAAAAACCTCCATCAACACTAAATCTCTGGTTCCAGCTATAAGTGAGTGCTAAATGACTTTTTAAAATAGGCATCTATTATGCTGAGCTGGAGCCTTTTTCTGGGTTATGCGACACATCGCAGGGTATTCATCATTAACGACGCATATTCAGCTCACTGTTGAGCACTAGTCTCCTCTCAGAAAGAGAGGAGTTACGCCTTGGTCCACGACGCTGGCCAAATGCGGATGGGCAAACTTCACACAGAAAATTCTCAGGTATGCAGGTTTGCTCACTATGTTTTTCTTTCACCGAGTCACGTAATATTTAATTTATTACCGCAGGGTATTGTCCTGGGTGTATTGGAGATATTGTGATGTGTGGCATAATATTGAAATAAGTGCATTTTTCTTTCTCTCTTTCAAATCCTAAATTGACCTGAATTTTCTATTCAACACCTCTCTGTTCGAAATCACAGAGTGACCAACTATGCCATAGGTCGTCAAAAATCATGAAAAAGTTCCCAAGCAAGAAATTCTCGAAAAAATCTAATTAATTTACGCTTCCGGCATTCAATACACTTTTTGTTTCGGATGAGACGCGTTTTTGCTTTCATTCAATCCCTTGTTGTTAAAACGCCTGAAGGGCTAATTTGAAGAGGACTTCAAATTACTGCCTCGAAGCCTTTCACGGGTCTGGGGTGATTTATTAAAAGAATCGAAAGCTTCCGATTTGTTTATTTCGCGGAAGTAAGCCTTTGTCCGTCTTTTCCGTTTTGGCATTAGTTAAAAAAAACATGATTTGAAAAGGCTATTCTAATAACGGTATAACGAGCTCAAACAATTTATTTTAGTTTATAGGAAGGAGTTATCATTTTAAAACAATCCTTAATTGGTATAGCTAACTTAAACGTACGAAGTATGCCACATAGAAACTTCTGTGCACTAACTAATAATGTTACACATATCTAAGCCTACATTATACCTGTAATATAATTCATTAATAATAATTACTCTCTCTGCGCTCGAAATTGTAGACGAATATAGGTAATAGGTAATATACATATACCTAAGACACACAGTCTAGTTAGGTATTTCAAATTTCGAGAAAGAGGTGAACCGCCGAATATGGGTCTTATTAGAAGGTTAAAAGTGACTCAGCGGGCGATGGAACGAGCTATGCTTGGAGTTTCTCTGTGTGATTAATCAAAAATGAGGAGATCCGCAGACGAACCAAAGTCATTGACATAGCTCAGCGAGTCTCGAAGCTGAAGTGGCAAAGGACAAGCACATAGTTCGAAAAGCCGATGGACGTTGGGATCGCAGTGTTGGTTGACCCCCCACTAGGTGTATCGACGACTTAGGGATATTAGTATCCTGATGTCCTCGTAAGAAGCCTATGTCCAGCTGTGGACGTCTATCGGCTCATAATAATGAAATAATGAATAATGGTTCCTATTCCAAAAGTCTGTAATCCTCGCGAATTAGTTTGGGCGTTAGCAAATAACCTTATTTATCTAGGTATATGTTTTATTTATTTTATACAATGTACTCCATTATTATTGCAAAAGTTACAAAGTTATATATAGAATGTGTGGGTGTAGATATTATCGATAGACGCGCCTAGAAGCTGGCAATAAAAGCAATGCACTTTATTCGAAGCTCGCAGCAAAGCCGATCACAACTACCCACTATTCACCCTAAACGCTATAACTTAAAGTTGACTTTATTATAGTAACCTCCCGCAGAACTACTTTTGCACCAATCCAGCGCTGTTGCACTGCTTTTTATAACGAGTCTAGCCTACAAACAAGTTTCAAGTGCTACCAGCGCTTTAAGGACCAAGTTTCTACGTTCAGTATTAGGTTTCGAAGCTCCGCGCCGAAGGCTAGACAACTTTAGAACTTTTATTCGGTCTATTTTTATCGTTTGAGACTTAATTGACGACACACCAATGCAATTAGGTAACTGTCTGAGATTAAGATATATTGCAATTAGTGGAGATTTCGTTTCAATTACGTAATTTGAGTTTGGTAAGATTTCATTTTAGGATACAATAATAAAAAATATTTTTAAACCGACGCTACGATCTAAATTGGATACCTAGAGGAATAAATTATGTTCTCTTGTGTTTTAATAAATGTAAATGTTTTAGTAAATGCGAATAAAATTTTAATAAACTGAGTAAAGAGTCTGCAATCATATTTATTTCATAAATTAATGCGCACGGAAATTATTCATAAAATAAAATAAATATTGTTGATATTTATATCTCAAAGTCAATATCCATATTTTTTAATGTACATATACTTTATTTTTGAATTCAGTGATATCACATGTAACATTTAATAATGTATATTAATATATTAGGTAAAAGAGAAAAAAATGGTAAGACAAATTATCGTATTTTTGTTTAAGTAAAAAGTAATACTGGAAAGAGGAAATAAACAAAGTCGCTTGTATACATAGTTATTGTGACGTCATAACATTGTAGATGCCATGTCGCTAATCCTCGTCACGGTCACGCGTCGAAGCCTCAAAAAAACAACCGTTTTCACCTAAATAAACAAATAACTAAAATTGCAAATATTAGCTATTGTGATTGGCGTCATATTTATTTAAATTTCATTTAATAATATTTAATTGACATGTAAAACTAATAATGATTATTAATAAAATATTTCTCCAAATGTCCATGGTAAAGTATATTGAATTTAATTAATATTAATAATGCTGCCCAATCAGTACTATCTAATGTAACTTTTATTATATAATTATTGCATTCATTGCATAGCAAAGCCCTGCACCTTTTTTAATTTAAATACTTTTTTTAATTTTATACCTGTATTAAAAATTTGAATTAGAATGCAATAAAAGACGTACTAATTAAAAAGCACTAGATTACTTATAAGTATGCGTACATTTATTACTCTCGTAATTGCTAACTTGTAAAAAAAAATAGCATTTACCCAATACTACTACCACTTGTAGTAGTATTGTGAATGGCAGTATTATGTTTCAAAGACACTTCAATAAGTGACTACCTATTTATTTTTAATATCAAATGCAATAGGAAATCAATACCGATAAACGTTTCCGTATATTGATATCGTATTACCTGATACCACACTAGACGCCCCGACGTCCGACGTATCGAATAGCACACCGGCTACACTTACTGATTGACAGCTATATTCCCTGGACAACCCTAATTGTCTGGCCACCCTCATATTACGGGAAATTTAATAAACATTGCCCTGCAATACACTTTAACAGCGTTGTTTGGATTATGGAATGACGAGCGTTGATTGAAAATGCGTAACGGGGTGGTAGCGAAATACCTAAATGTGCACAGCTTTCATATCCAGTTACGTAGTAAAGCATAACTGTAATAGGATAGTTTTCCGAAAACTATTGAGTTACAAAAAGACTATGCACTCTGATTTCTTAGACAAATGTGTGTTATAAATTGTAAAAACTAAATAGAAACTAATATAGAGTAAAGAAAACATAATTTCGTAAAAAGAGTTTAAAAACATCCATGAAATTATTGAGTTGCAAAACTTCTGCACTTTTCTTAGACATTTCTTAGACAACACACACTTTCTGAGTGATAAAGAGTGAAGAAAGAGTTTCGTCCTAAAACATACATACTGCTGATATAACGTGAAATACTGGTAAAAAAGCTTAGTCTATAGTCTTGGTAATTAGAAAGAAGAATTTAAATCCACTACTAAAGTTCATCTGGGTAGTAGACACTTTAACTAAATGTCGAGTACATATGTAAGCAACTCGCGCAGGATTAAAATTATAATTTACGAGTTTCAATAGTAACAGAAACCCATTTGTCAATCTAGAATTGGTTAACATTTAAAACCGTTCGCATAATAATACTTTGGTCATATATAAACATTTAACAAACATGTAGATAATAATCCGATTAAAGGTGAACTGTCTACGATTGGCTTTATAGTCAACCTTGTAGGGTTTCTTATTATGTGTCCACTTCATGTAATCTAGACATTTATAATGCAATATTATCGATAAATGCGAATGGAATTGTAATAATATCTACAGAGCATCAGAAATAAACGGTTAAACGAATAAAGAAGTTTCATATGTTATAAATAGAAATGCTTTACATTGTTGTGCGATTTTACAATTTGGTAATTAGATGGAAGTATTCAAATCCTCTGCTAAAGTTCATTTGGGTTGTAGACACTTTAATATCCAAATGTCGAGTAAATTTGTGAGCGATTCGTTGAACCTCACAGATGAAATAAGGCACTATTTGTGAAAGCCAATGTTCTGTAACCAAGACACTTTTGTAAGAATCTCTACATTGCAAACTAGAAATTCCTTGCGCTGAACTATAAATAACGGTCTGCGGATTACCCAAACGGGTTTTGTTACGTCGATTTAAAAAAAATAAGCTTAACATAGGCACATTTAAATACAATACATACAAGGAATACTAGTTTTGAGTTATAAAGTTACAGTTTAGCTAAAGGTTAATAAAAGGTCACCATCTTCGTTATCAGCCTATGTTAAAAACTTTATAAGATCTTCTTCTTCTTTTCCACCCACCAAGTTTTTGGTTCATAACGATAAGTATTACATGTTAGTGATAATGACCAGGACCGACATCTAAACGTGCTCTCTGTGGCAAGGGGTCCAACACCAAGTTCGTAATTCCCTTAAGAATTTTTAATAAGGATAATTCTTGGAAGAGAGCTAAGCTCAATACTTCATAGCCCAGGACTCGAACCCAGAACTTGTGATCCGACGCACAAGTTAACCATCCGATCCATCAGGTAGGCCACCATACAGTGATGGAAATAAAACTGAAAAGCAAAGCCAGATTCGCTTTACAATGGATACGAGAGGAAAGTTGATTCGGTTTGGCATTATATCCCTCGAGTATTCCCAAATACATTCCACAGAGAAATCCAATATCTGCCCCCCGTAACGAAATTGCAGCTTGAATGCTGCAGTGATTTTGATTATTAAATCATGGCTTCATATTTGCAAATTGATATTATCATTCCGTTTTTCTTGGTGCTTTGTTTCATAGACATTTCGTTTCAGGCTGATTGCCTGTATTTCTGTACAAAATTTTTAACCGACTTCCAAAAAGGAGGAGGTTCTACGTTCGGGTGTATGTATTTTTTTAATACTCTTTTTTTAATTATATCTTTAAAGAGATTATTGTGTGAACAGAGTTTTGGTTGTCAAGTAATTTTTATACGCAGTTTGAGTAGGTACGGTGTCGGTTTTATTAAAATTATCTGAAATTTTATATTGAGAAAGATTTTTACGTTATTGAGGTATATGTTTTAATAGTATGTGAAAGACGCGTGATTTTCTGTGAAACTGACAGAGCATTAGGAAAAGAAACATTCATAAATGGTTTATCATCTGTTTGTTAGTTAGTATATGGTTTTCTATGCCAAACGCCTCCTCTTGTTCAACTATATGTAATTCAATAACGTAACGTTTATATGCTCTATAACTCTGTTTATAACGTCTCCCTTCAAGTTTGACTTAAGATGTAAGTAACTATTACTCATAGGTAACTAAACACTGATGTTATAGAAAAGTGGGGGCGTTTGTTTATACGTTTAAATAGCTGTGCAGAACGAATAACAATGTGAACACTTTCACTGTCACCTATACGTCAATCCCTTTCAAACAAGACCATTCATTGTTCAGTTCCATTGTATTGTGCATATTAATTAGACGTAACATCCATATTATCTGCAACGTCGATCAGCATACAATCTATTACGTGATCAATTTGTCAGTGATGCACATTTCATCGCAATCAAGATGGCAAAGCTATCCTGATGTTATTTATTACTTAGAAATTACCTTCGGAAGTCTTGACGGCCTCCGTGGCGCAGTGATATGGACGGTGTATTTACAAGACGGTGGTCCTGGGCCGATTGAGGTTTTTTTAATTGGTACAGGTCTGGCTGATGGGAGGCTTACCTAGTTGCCACTCTACTGGCAAAGACGCTAAGCGATAATTAACATTCCGGTACGATGTTGTGTAGAAACCGAAAGAGGTGTGGATTTTCATCCTACTCCTAACCTAAATTGGCCCGCTTCAATCTTAGATCGCATCATCACTTAGGTGAGATAGAACTTTTAAAGAATAAAAAAAAAGTCACGTTGAAAAGATTGATTAGTTATGTATTTTGTTGTATGAGCTTTATTTTATTTTGAACTAGCGGACGTCTGCGAATTCGTCCGCTCTTAGACCACCTTAATCCAACGATTTCGTAAATCCGTTCTTAGCGGACATCAACTAACTGTAAACTACCTCCCTGCCAAATTTTATTTTTGTACGTCAAGCGCGTTTTGATATTTTGTGATGAGTGAACTTTCACTTTTGTTTTATTTGTATAGATCAAAGATATCTTGGTAACTTTTGCTAAATCCATTAATTAATAGCTTTCATAGAACTTAAATTTATGTCGTTTCTTAATTAGATACCTAGACAGGACGTTAATCATGTTGATCTAAATTAATCGTCGTTTTTCCAATCATAAGGATATCCGAAGAAAACGACGATACTTGGAAGTGCTAAGTGATTTCCAATACACCTTATTAGATAAATCTACAACATAAACTTAGCACTATCTAAGAAAAGGTTCGAAGAACATTATTTAGATGCAGAATGATATTATCTACAATCTGGAACGTCGGTGCCAGGAAGGGCTATAAATATTAAATTTTAACAGCTAATATAATCGGTTAATTTATGGTCATAGCGATCGAAGTTTCAATAGCACGCCTTCCGTTGCAGATATACTCGATTTATACTCCTATCCCTTCGGAAGTCACCATTCTAAATCAAATATGGCGCCAATCCCTGCGATTTCCATACGGGGGAAGGCGCATATTTTAATATCCATAATGGTTGGTGCTATGCGGATTTATTGGGGATTTGTGGTATGTATTTGCAGATTGTTATTTACAAAGCAAGGGCCACTCGATCGGCTGACTTGTATAGCCTGTGTTACCAAACAGAGTAGCCTGTCGAAATTCCGTTTGTGAAATTTTCATCTGTTGTGCTTGTTGGTGTACAATGTACATATTAGGGTACGGAACTCTGTCTATGTAGGTACGTATAAAGATAACATTTTCGAAATTTTACTACTAACAAAAGCAAATTAAAAGTCAAATATACCAATTTTTTTTTATGTATAACAAACAATTCATGAATTTACACCATTACACGTTTACTGTGTTTAAGGCAATTTAGGTGATTTCACTGTATTTAGAGTCCGAGTAACAAGGTTGGGCTAAAATTGAGGTCTTGGATTCAATCAGCTCCTATTGAATCGTGGTGAATGCTCGCAACACAGACTATTCGCTTTGTTAGAGAGAAAGGCGGATATTGGTCATGTTTTAAACAAAATACATGGTAAAAATACTTTTTCAAATGTAACATGCTCTTTAAAATGTATGATTTGTTTTAACAGGTGTTACTTACCTACCTACACAAATATTATAAAGAGGTAAGGTTCGTGAGTTTGTAGGGCATAGGGGTTATCTATGGTTCTACTAAACCGATTTTGAAAATTCTTCCACCGATAGAAAGCCACGTTGTCTTTAAGTGTCTTACGCTATATTATATTTGCGTGATCCCGCGGTAACCGCGCGTCTGCTAGTTTCTATAATATAACATTACATATTGTTGTTAATCGTTATTTTTGACCATGGTATCATTGTATCAAATTGCTCAAATATATTCAGTTTGCTTACCATGAATAATTTATGCCTGCAATGACGGCTCCAATGAAAACTTGTGCATACTAATGACTCTGCGTAATATGAGTCCACTTTCAATTAAATCGAATTCAGCGCCGTGATTTCGAAAACGAACGCTATTAGTATTTTGATATTGTCGGACATAATTATTAGGAATTCAATGTCAGCGGAAATTACTTTTTATTATATTTTTTTGCCCAAGAGCGGAAACGCCGATATTTCTGTAGGGCATTCACTTCGGTGAGTCAATAAGCTAAGACAATTTTTGTACCTAACTTACTTAAATCAAATTCATTTAGGCTTTTAATACGTTGAATCCTTATTTAGTTACACCACTGGCCTCGTCGGAACTCCTTATGAACCGAGAGCCTGCGAGAGCCGGATATACCTCAAATTCTAATTCAAAATTAATTTATTTCAAGTAGGCTTAGTTTAAAATTTAATAACGTCAAGTATTTGTAAAGACTACCACTTTACCTCATTTTAGGAAGGCTGTTGCTAGCTGCTCCTGCCAATAGGTATGGTAGTAGTAGGTAACTACGGTATTTTTTCACTTTAGGACGTGTAGTCCTTATAAATTCGATATACAAGTATACTTCGTTGTGAAAATTTTCATGTCTTCATTTCTTTATATTTATAAATGTGGTTGTGTTAATGTGAGATTATTGTTTATTTTGAATTTAACCAACATCTGCGGAACTCGTGGCTATAAAAATTCTATTGCAACAGCAATTATTTTCATTAAGGAAAACAAAAAAAACAATAAAGACACCTCATATCCTACGCATTATTAAAAGGCACATTTGCATTGCCAATCGACAATGGATGTACGGCCTACACGACCGAATAAATCGTTCACCAGGTGTATCTAAATTGTGGGTGGAGGCGTTAATATTTAAATCGGTAGTGTAATACGGCGGGGTGTGCGCCTATCGCCCGATGCACGCAGTCCATTTCCATAAAAGCCTCTTCAATCTCTCAAAACGTTTTGGGAATTTAAATTCGCGCTTAGCGTTTTTTCGCCCGCCTCTTAGCGAAGCTTTTTTCCGTAAATATTTAGTGCTTCATTAATTTTTTAAACTTTACCATGAAATTTAATATTTTTTACTGTTTAATGCAAGCAGAGAACATGCAAATCACTTGATGTTAAGTGGTTATCACCGCATGTCTTTTGCAGCACTGTTAATACGTTATCAGATTTTGATAGAATTTTTTTCCTGATTGTGTAAGCGCCGTAGGCCCTTAATTTGACTTCAGAGGTATCACCGGGGATTTTAGTGAGCGCAAAAGCATTGCCTAATGATGAGGCCCGAAGGCAGAAGCAGAAGAGATGGGCCAGACAACTCCTCGGAGAACAAGATTTGTTTAAGAGTATGTTTTATGTTTTTGAGTCTACATTTATTTTGTGTATGAAAAAATCGATAAATCGGGTGGTTGTTGAATAAAGATGGATGTACTGTGCTGGGTGGTCCATCCATCCCCTTTCGTCTCTCTGTTGAAAGGTTCGTTCACAGAAAACTGATGGTACAACCCTCCAGACAATTGCACCAAGTTTTGTTGTAGTAAGAGTTATATTATGTGTAGATATATATTTAAATACACTGCCTATAATTTGATTAGCTCGTCGTATATAGTCAACATCCTGTCTGTTTAATTTTATTTGACGCGGTTTCCTTTATTAGCATAATTTGAATGAAATTACCTACGTTATTATTGCTTGCCGACACGTTTTGTGGTCACACTTCGTATTTTATATTTCGTGTTAAAATAATATACGAGCATTTTGCGGTAGTCGGATTTCGAAAGCGAAATTACTTATTTGGGTGTAAACAACTCTAATAAACAAGTAACGGTAACAAGTCTATGATTAAAATTATAGGTTATAACTTTTTCTTGATTGTGTATTTGGCTCCATAATGGATTGCATCATTACTTACCATCAGGTAAGATTGTAGTCAAGGCCTTACTTGTAAAGAATAATGGCATACCAGCAGAGGTTTTGGGTAAGCACTTAATGACTAAAATATCAGATTTTAACCCGTCCTCGGCCGTTTTTCTAACCCTGAACTTAGAAGAACCAGGAGGACAATAGGTAAATGTCTCTAAGGGTATCTTAGAGTTTGGACCAGAGGGATCGTTGGGATTGATGGCGTTTATACTAAGTGAAAGTCCTGGCGCCTAAGAAATCGGTGCCCTTGTTAGCAAAATGACTTTTGAGAATTCCTGTAGGTAAGAATTTTATTATTCAGCGCATTTAGCGAGAAATTTACGTTAAAGTATGTCAAAACTTCATACTTTTTTATAACTTTTTCTACCTTTGCAAGAAAAAAAAGTTAAAACAAAATTAATAAACGAAAGTACTAACAAAGTTTTATTTCATTTTCGTTTGTGTTAGGTACTCTTAAAAGCAAAATTGGTACACGAAAGTCCTAAAAAAGTTTTATTTTAATGTTGTTTACCGTAGGCACATTAGGCCTAAAGTTCCCCCTGTACGAAATACCAAAGCAGTAAGGCTGACTGCTTTTTTGTAGGGGTACTTAAGTACCAAACGCACAACTTTCGAAAGGAGATAATAGTTTGTCGCATTCCCGTAACAAATCGGTGGCTTTTAGTTTTTGTCAAGTGTCACATAATAGTTTCGAAAACCATTTCTATAAAAAGCACGTCTGGAAATGCGAATAACGACCTTCTTATGTCAGAGACCGCTATAACACTGTATTTCTATTTCGTAAACAGGCAACACAGTGATCTTAAGCTAAGCGCACATGAGCGGTTTACAATTTTAAAGATTTTTAGTACTTAAATAATAATTTTACTTTGTGAATTCGTTTATTACTATAAAATATAATTTAACATTTTTGTTCGTAGTTGAATGTGTTACTTTACTACTTTGCTTTGTTTTTTTGCAGCCTAGCACCTTACGTTCCTTTGTAACTTTTTACCTATAAAGTATAACTTTTATAGAAAAATCTATCCATGTGATTGTATAGAGTCCATAGTTAACGACAATGTCTGGTATCCGTATGTTATCATTGGCTACAAACTAGTCTGGTGCGGTGAGGACGCTGTCGCTGCTGACGTGCTTTTAGTATATTTCTTTTTCAAAATCAAAATCAAAATTCATTAATTTCAAGTAGGCTCAGTTTACAAGCGCTTTTGATAGGTCACTTGGCTATTTCTAAAGATTCCACTACCGGCTACTAAAAAAGACGTTTGACATTACTGTAGTTCATATACCTACTATTTGCGTTGGTTCCAGCTTTGGCCAAATCACATAAGTTTGTGGCAGTATAGGAATTTTAGACAAAAAGATGTCACAATTTTTTATTATTCTCTAATTATTTCAGTTAACACATGACGTTCAAATTGGAACCTCACGTGATAACTAAGTTAGTAATGTAACTCTAATGAACCAAGCTTCATAGCAGTACACGTAGGAGATCACGCGATTCTAATCCATGCTCCTTTGAGCGTATCGAATCGTCACCGATATTTAATACGATGTGCACACGGCATACAAAGGTCGGCGACCCCCGAGCGATGCGGGCTCCAAATTCGGTAGCCGACGGGGACATTAATCGGACGTCACTTGTCTTTGATACTTCGTAAGATGGGACGAAAAGGGTGAAGGACTTACTGCAAATAGTAAATGAAATAGTTGTAAAAGGTACAAAAGAGATTTTCGAGACCCTTAGGTTATATTATAGTGATACAATAAATCTGTAAAGCCTTAAAAGCTTTTATAGGAGGGAAGATATAGATGTTAAAATAATTTCTGTTTGTAGAAAATTGTATTGTTAAGAAAGTGAATGGAACTATAACTATGTTTTTTGTATATAACTACAGTCTAGACTTGGTAGGAGTTTTGTACGTAACTATTGTTATGAATACTAAATAAACATTAGTATACATTGCAATTATAGTGATATTGCAATTCATCAATCCGAGTTTAAGGAATTAATTAAAATTAGAAGATTGGAATAGAAATAAAGCGAAATAAAAATAAAAAGCAAGGGGGCTATTGACTTTTAAACTATATTGCAGAGATAAAACGCTGACTATAATAAAGAATTTAATATAATTTCGCTAAAAGCACAATGACATATTTTCCAAGGAATACAAGTCTAAAAATGTTTTAAAACCATTGAAGCAAGGTGGTTCAATTACAGTCAAATCTACACTGAGAAATGCATAATAGGTGTTTAACGAGTCAACAGCACTTAAAGGTGTCGATAGTACTGCACCGGTTAATTGTATTGACCTTCTTCAAGCGTGACTAGAACGACTTACTTCACGAAGTAGAGCTTAGAGCTTATCTAATGAATGTTAAATGTTTACTAACATTAGAAAGATCCGTTTCCTACTGTTCACATTTACTATTGGTATGTTAATATTTATTAATAACTACAGTATCATTTTTAATTCAAGCAAATTTTTATAATCTCATGATCTCAATCACTTTAGAATTTCACTAGCCTTGTATTCTACCTTAAGTTTTTGAATACTACAAAGACTGATCGTGCATTTATTGGATCGTAGTCGAATGGAAAACAGTAGGCAAATGTTCATAAAAAAGAACATTGCAATTTCACAATTCAATATCTTGGAATATCTTGTTCTTAAAAGCCTCTTCTTTGCTAATGTTATGAACAACGTTGGTTAAGCTTCACTGTGACCAAAATTATTTTATAAAATCCATCGGAGATTTAAAAGATTTAAGAGCGCTTATTTTTGGTTCATAACTAATTAGTTATAATAGATACGTGGACTTCAGTTCTAGGTAAACTTAATGTAAAGGAACTGTTACTTTATTTATAAACAATGACTTCTGTTCTTCTACATCAAGGTAGTCCCAACAAATACGTTACGGTGGGAAGAGATAAATCTCGCAGCGCCGTTTCACGCCTGATCGCTGCTACGTTACGCCTTACCGAGTTTTGTTTCGTCATCTGCTGATGTGAAATATTCCATAAAGAATGAAATGTAGGTGAATTGGAAATAGGAAGACGTGACTAGCAATAGCATCTTGTGTGTTCAATAGAGGTTAATATTTTATTGCTTCTTTATTTTTGGTAGTTCTTAGTTTTTCGTAGTTACCGTAACAATTTGTAATCTCAATAGCTTAACGTTTAAGGAGTCAAACTTATGAAGATACAGATAAAATATTTGTTGTAAAATACGACTACTATGATTCATGCTGACAAAAATTAATCTAATTAATATTTCTACTGCGAGAGATTGGCTGGATGAATGGAATGTTATTCGATAACGCTATAAAGCTTGAACTATCGATAAAATTCTGAAGGCTGAACCATCTATACAGAAAACCAAAGCGGCAGCGTGATAACTATCAAATAACAATATAACTTCGAACTAAGATATAATATTGAGTAGAATAGTAAGCACATAGGCTTCGACTTGGATCAACATAGCAAAGCTAGTCTTTCTTGCAGCAACTCATAATAAATTAAATAAAAAACCGCATTACATAAAAAAATCATTTTTAAACATTACATAGGACGAGCAATAAAACAAATCTGCATAAACCTCAAAATAGACTTCAGAAGGGACAACAAGAAGACGGAAGCTAAATAAAATTTCAACAAGAAAGGAAATTAGATTTCTCCTTTCCCCGACGAAGATATTAGTATGATAAGTCTGCATTACCCAAATTGCTTCGACCGCAATAATTTACGGAAAGTTACCTGTTGAGAGTCTCCGGAGACACAAAGGGATTTAGGTTAAAGACGCTATGCTTCACTTCAGGAACGAGACATCAAAGATGCTAGGTTCAAGAGAGACAGTTAAATTGTTTACGTGTTGCTAAATCGCATTAAATATCGACTCAGTCTGTTCAGTGTTTAGTCTGGTCTACTTTGTGTACCATTCAGATTTCTGTAATAGATTCATTCATTACCTAACTTCTGCATTTGAGATATTGTATCATTGTAAATACATTTTACGTTTAGTAAAAGCTCTTTGTGATATCGTCCGTCCGAGAAAATATTATTGCCATGGTGTCTGTAAAAAACCTTGTACGTACCTTGCTACCTACGTTTTCATACAAAAAGCGTTTATTTTTCGATGTTTCACTGTGTTAAAATTACACATGTGCATATTACGATTTAAAATTTATTGTTGTGTACGATTTAATATTTATTAATGTTAAATATTTTAGATGTGTATGCTTACTTCATCCCCCTTAAAAAAAACGAGAGACAATTTTGTTGGTGAGTTTGAGTGCAATACAAGTCCATTAAAAGGTAATTTGTCTGGGGCTCTAAAGGATCGGAAAGTTGCCGCTGGAATCTAAATACCTATTACCTAACTGGCAATAAGCAGTGGATTGTACGTTGCATAATGCCTCTAAATAACTCTAGTTATTTAATGACGATATGTGTTTAATCATGTCTAATTGCACGTCATTATTTTCTCGACTCATGTGGACTTTTTCTCTAAGAAATGTTAACTGTAGGTATTAATTTAATATCATTGTTTGTTACAGGTAATTATAAAAACGAGAATTGAAGATTAATTACGGAGTTTGTGTTTGCTCTATAAAGGTAAAAAATATTAGAAACTTATATAAACGGACTAGACTTCTGGTATCTATAGTTCGAATATATAGGTTTATTTTTTAATTATCGGTCGTATGACTGTAGGTCAGAAGTCCCGTCCCTAACCAAAATGTGCTTAAAGATGTTTTCACAAATAACAATGTAACAATATCGAAAGCTGCATTCTATCACAAAATTTTACCTCCAATTTGTTCTAAAGTAATTAATTTCACAATTTTATTTTACAAAATTCAAAATGTTTGAAGCACCATCGGTGTTTTCTTTGAAAACATTTTCCTTAATCAACCAATTAAGGATGCTTCGAGTAGTTTAAAAATTCTCGTAGTACACAAAAACAGTCGATTTTCCAATTCTCTCTCTTAATGAGTCCAATGGCGGAGGCTGTTTCGCTTGTTTTGATGTTGAACATTTTTTAATTGAGTCCAAATCTACTTTTATAAAAGACTACCATAATGGGTGTTATGTAATGATTCCCTGGAACGTGAAAGTAATTTTTAGTTTTGTGAAATTAAAAATTTCGCGGGTTTTTCGCTAGCTGCAGCAGAAAGATATTTTATAGGCTTTATAAGCCTATAAAAGTGGTTATATCTTTAAACTGACTTCAAACAGTAGGGTGCATCCCAGTAGTGTTGGGATATTCACCATGCTTTAAAATTTTGTCCTAATAGTTCTATAAAGTACTGTAGTATAGATTTTGCTCTAGACTTTACTTTTATGCTGTTAGTAATGTCACCAAAGCTTTCTTGAAAATATATTTAGTACTATATGGTACTGATGGGATACTAAACACTAATATGAGGCATCAACAGTTCTATATAGGTATGGGGTACTACTAGGATGCACCCAATCAGTAGGTTCTAAATCGCTTTTTATAATGTTTGTTACCTTATAACTTAGTCGTTAATTAACAGATTTTTAATTTTTGTTTTATAGTAGGTAGGTAAAGTATATTTTTAGGTACAAATGGTAGGTATACTTTAACATTAATAATTCCAGATTGATCTCTTAATCACACACATCAGCCAGTATTTTGGTTTTTAAAATCGAAAGAACTGTATTAGACAGTCTTTTTTATTGAATCTTAGTATTTATACTAGGTAATTTTATTAAAAAAAAAATAGCATAAAAGTTTGTCAAATTATTAAAAAAATTTAGAACGAAAGAAAAGCTTAGACACTATCGTCTTGCCATTGAGACTCAATAGCTCAACGGTAAGAGCGGTCGGACTCATCACCGAGAAGTGGTGGTTTGAGCCCCGCCCCGTTGGTCTATTGTCGTACCCACTCCTTGCACTTGCGTCTTTCCCGATTAGTTGGAGGGGAATGGGAATATTGGTCATATTATAAAAGATATGGCAAATATTCTTTAAAAAAAACTCTTTTAAAATGTGCATACGTATCATTTAATAACTCGATGAGGGTAGGTTGGAGTAATTCGGTACCTTAGTATGCTCGTAGGATAGCAAAATAATAGGTCACAAAAGGTCCTCATTATTATGATAATACATTGTACCGTATCTAGAGGGACGGACGGAGGCTCAAAGGGATGTTTCACTCAAAAATATCCCCTCCGAGGACAGTTAACATATTGCGATACAAACTCCATACGAGGCTTCATACTATATTTACACGGCTTGTTTATCTTTCGGATGTTGCGGGATATAACTAAGTTTTACGAAATATTGCATTAGTTCTGCAGCAAGAGGGATATATAGTACAGCGGTTGGATTTGTTGTTCTGAAACAGGATGATTAATGTCTCATGTGATATTCCTTGAAGTACGGTGTTATCAGTAAGTGCTTCTCAAAAATATGTTGTTTAGTTTGTCATAAAAATAATACGGTCGGAGAAAAAATATTTTAAGATTACAGCGATGTAAGATTAGAACCAAAATTCCTGAACTGTGATTGTGTTGTTTTTTTTACGTGATAACTTTATAAGGGATGGTAAACCGTTTCGTAACGTAACGCATTACGGGGCAACACTGTCTGGTTTCCCTTTCTCACGCATAATACGGCAGCAGCGTCCCGAATCTCATACTTTTTTTTGTTATGTAAGCAAACGGTTGACCCGATTAACGATGCCGTCTTTGATGAAACGTGATTACCTAGAAAATGCCTGTATGGACGTCTTCCTGCAAACTTTACTCTGTTTACAGATGAGTCCACTTATTATCAGGTGTTTCTATATGTCTCAATTTTGTATATGATTCGTGAAAATCATAAAATACAGCGCATTTCAATTAGTTTCTTTTGTTCACTATACTATTTTAGAGTTAAACAATTTATATAAAAAGTTAACCCTCACCCTAAGATTTAATTATGCCGCACAGTTGACCTTATAATGGGTCAAAAGGACCCGCCTTTAATGATAATAAGTATTGTGTTACGCCCGTAGTCTACGTTCAAAGGAACGTTATACTCTAAAACTTCCCTCGGACAGTTAACATATTGGGAGACAAACTCCGCCCGAAGGTTCATTCAATATTTACGCTTCTTTATCTCTCTCCTGATACAAACCTTAAAAATTATTACTGTACTTGTAGTAGTTTTCTGAAATGTTTAACTTTTTGTGTTGTTTTCAAATATTAAATATTTTATATAACACAATTACTTGCTGTTTTAACGGTGGGCCTCATAAGAAGGTTGAGAGTCAAAAAGTGGTCGATGGAACGAGCTATGCTCGAAGTATCTCTGTGTGATCGAATCAGAAATGAGAATATCCGCAGAAGAACCGGTCATCGACACAGCTCAACCTGGCAATGGACGGGGCACATAGTTCGAAGTGCCAATGGACGTTGGGGTCCTAAGGTGCTGGAATAGCGACCCCGCACTAGAAAACGCAGTGTTGGTCGACCACCCACCAGGTGGACTGACGACATCAAGCGAGTAGCAGGAATTCGCTGAATGCAGGCGGCTTAGGATCGAGATGTTTGGAAGTCCCTACAAAAGGCCTATGTCCTGCAGTGGACGTCCATCAGCAGACATGATGATGATGATGGTGATGACTAATAAATATAAAAACATAGTGTTCACTGTTCACCTTTGGTTACAGGCAGATAAGCTATCACTAGTGTGGGTACAGACTGTATCTAACACTTAAACTAAAATTTTATTTTCTTTATTTTCGTACCTGCGATTAGACTTTTTTATTCATAGATGAGAGAAGTTAATTTAAATTGCTGTCATAAGCACGACTATTACTGATTCCTTTTAAATATTGAAATCTCTATCCCAAATAAATATTCATACATGCGTACAGGTCGAATTCAAAACCATTTTTTGGAAGACATTTTATAAACTACAACGTTTATACATATTTGTATTGTTATCTGACGAACGGTGTACAATTTCTGCTGTGTCTTGTATCTTGTTACAGCTGCCTCCAGATTTCTTTGTGCCCTTATAGCCCGAAGGTGCTCGAGCCCTTGTATTCGTTTGACAAGTTACACATTCCAATACCTTTTAGAATGTATTTACGAACAGATGAGTACATATAATTTTCCCCTACAAGGAGCGACGCTGCGGTTTTCTATCCCTGGGGCTAAATTTACCTCCTTCGCTATTTGCGGGTTTTTTATTACAACTTCTTAGGAATGAATATTGAATTTTTATTTTGTAATGTGTTTGCATTTTAGTTTAATATAAGTTTTTTATATAAAACTATTTTTAAAAATAATATATTAGCTGTGTTTTTGGAAATCAAAATTATATATTTTTTTCTCCAACTATGGGAAATAAATATAGTAGAAGTAGAATATATTTTCAGATATTGATGACGTAACACATAGGTGGCCTATCTGATGATAAATTGGAATTTTTTTATTTATTATAATACCTCAAGTAGGTAATACATGCAAGGCATTCTAGAAAGATGTTCTATAACATACCTGAGGCATTAGTGTGTTTTTTAGAAACCGTAACAATATCGAGCTGTCAGTGGCGTGCACACTATAGATGCAAAAATACCCTGCCTACCCTGAAAACTCATTACGAACTTCCATTGCGATAGGAATTTTCAAAATTTTGTATCTATATTGCATACCCTAGTTAGAAACCCTGTGCAGTGTGTACGCCACATCGAAAGCTACCTATGTGTTTTTCGAAAATATCCATAGATATTTAAGATCAATAGATTCCAAGTAATACGTATTTTTTTAAGTTATCAAAATGTTTAATTTAGAGTTACCTAGGTCATTACGTTTATGAAGAAACCTCCTTTTAGAAGCTACCAGTGCCTATATGTATATTTAGATAAAGTATGGCTTTTGTCCATTAGTATCCGTAACTACTTATATTGCCGATGAATGATCATTTCTGTATGGTGTTTACGCGCTTGGTCGTTCACCATATCGGCCTACACGCGTAAGTAGGTCACATATGACTTCAAGTTAGTCGTATAATGTGTTCATTCGTTGTGATCGAAATTATTCGAGTTAGCCTTAGCCCTTCGGTTTCTTCCGCTCCCGATAGAATTCGCGGTAGGTATGTATAATAATATAGCCTGTGACACACACACACAAAAGTGTATCTTTCTCGTGGTAAAAGAATTTTTTAAATCAATTCAGTAGATCCAGAGATCACTGATTTCCCGCGGTTTCACCAGCGTATTTCCCGTTCCCGTGGAAAAATGGTGAAAATATTGGGATCCAGAGGTTACCCTCTACAACACCACATCCCACACACCCATCAACCTCCTCAAATGTGTATTGACGGGTTATATTTGACTCTGTACTATGTAACAATAAGCCACCGTTATATACTATTTGCAATCATTACTAAAAAATAAAATTAACTACCTATAAGAAATCTAAAGAAAAATATAACAATAGGCAATGACAAATAATGGCTAATTAATGGATCATTATGGGTTTTTTCTCAACTATATTCTTGGCGCTCTTTTTATAAAACATCGTATTACATAACTAAATGAAAAACCTGTTTATTAAACTAGATTCAACACAATATAATATTGTCATTAACCGACTTGTTTTGATAATATCCTTCGGTCGAATTTCCGAAGCACGGGGTTGTACTAACATCTGAATGCCAATGAAGTTTACTGAAAGATAAACCCAATAATATTTATGTTGACCTAACTAGAGCCCTGGCCTTATGATCCACAGTACGACAAACTAACGCATATACCAGAAAAAAAAACATAAAATATTCTGTTTCTGAAATAGCAACATTCGTTTGGATATATAGGATCGTAAAGCCTTAACAGTATTTCTTTTAAAATACTTAAAAAGTCGATCTAAAATAGTAATATCATTAGGTTAATTAATTCCTAATAATCCACTAGGTTAACTAATTCCATGAAATTTTGCTTAGGCGTACTTCTTGAAAGTTGAGACTACTTTTGGGCTAGAACTGGAGGTCATCGTTATTAACCAATTTTACGGCTCACTGCTAGGCCAAGCTTTCATCCTTATATGAGAGGGTATATAGACCCATCACGCTGCTCCAATGTGGCTTGGCTGAATTAGGGTGATAATGCTTAGTTAATGGCAATTATTATCAGATGTTAATGATTGTGTCCGGGACCGACGGCATAACGTGCACCAACTTCCCAACTACGAGATGAAGATTTTTACTGAAGATAGACAGAAAAGCTCAGAATATCCATGACCCGACCCAGGATTCTAACTCGGGTCTTGTGACAAAGGCTAACCACTGGACCAACGAGGCAACACTTTTTTATATTTATTCTTTACAAGTTAGCCCTTGACCACAATATCACCTGTGATGATGCAATCTAAGATGGAAGCCTCCCACCAGCCAGACTTGGACCAATTTTATCGGTCCAGCCGGGATCGAACCCAGGACCTCCCTCTAAGTCCACCGCACCACGCATACCACTGCGCCACGGGGGCCGTAACTAGAGTAATTATGAATAATAATAATAAATATGAATAAAAAGACAAAGTCCCTGTCTCTTCTATCTTTAAAATGTTTATTTATAAAACATGTAACATATTATTATTGCAGCTACTTAACAGTTTATGTTACACAATAAGCGTCGCTGATGCATCCCTAATGGAGGACGGAGGAGCGAGGGATACCAAAATAAACAACATTAATAATACGCCCAAATTAAATAAACTTGAGAGATTGATTTATACGTACAATCTAGTCATTATTTTTACACGTTCGCCTTTGTAACACGAATACTTGGAATATCTTTTTCCTGTTAAGTACTATTTTATTTTGGTAGTTGACTACGGGACCCATATGATTTCGCCACGTCCGTCTGTCTGTCTGTCTATTCGTATTATACTATTTACGTGATATACGTGATAGCCCAGTGGATATGACCTCCGCATCCGATTCTGGAGGGTGTGGGTTCGAATCCGGTCCGGAGCATGCACCTCCCACTTTTTAGTTGTGTGCATTTTAAGAAATTAAATATCAAGTGTCTCAAACGGTGAAGAAAAAACATCGTAAGGAAACCTGCATACCTGAGAATTTTCTTAATTCTCTGCGTGTGTCAGTGAGCAGAATATGGGTTGATAACGCACGAAATATACGACTCACACAATATATTCTTCACTACTTAGAAAATCCACCCACTTAGTAAATGTAGCTGTGTTATAGATACTAAGATGGCGGATTTTATCATATACAGGATGTCCTGTATTTAATGGATAAGATCAAAGTTTCGTACAAGGTCAAATGGCAACACTACATAGACATTAAATATATGTATATAATATACATATATTTAATGTCTATGTAGCATTAGCACATTAGCACCGTGTCATATCAGGGAGACAGAATCAAGACCGGGAGCCGCAGCAGAAAAAACTGAAACCGATAAGTGGCTCAAGTATGCCTCTCTGATAGAGAGTTACATATTTGTACCTTTTGCCGTGGAGACCCTTGGGCCATGGAGTCGCAGTGCCAAAAAATTTCACCGCGGCTAGTTGCCTCGACTGGTGACAGAAGGACTGGCTCATTTTTTGCGCAAAGGATCAGCCTGGCTGTCCAGCGCGGAAATGCAGCCAGTATTCTTGCCACCATTCCACGTGGGCATGATTTGTATAGTAATTAGGATAAGTTAGCTTAAGTTCCATATTGTATTCTTTCTCAATAAAAAGAATATACCATATACTTTAGGTATATATATAGAATGAATACAATAAAAAAATACTGGTACCTACTATTCTACCTCAAGGCTCGATTTAAAAGCACAGCGTTAGGCATTTTCGTCGTCAATGATTTTAGCAGTCAAAACTTTCGAAATAAAGAAAAACAAAGCACAGTTTTAAAGTACTTAAAGGTTTTACACTGGCTGCGAGGGAGTGTAAATCTCACAGAGCGCTGGTCACGTATCGCAAACGAGCGAGTTATTTAAACTGCTACATTTTGCCGTATCGAGTCAACATTTCATTTCGTTTTTATTTTTAACTCTTTAGCACTTGTTAGGTACTTACATGGAACGCTGTAAACGCAACTGGAAGTTCATGTACACATACATGGGTGTGCTGTGTCTAACCTACATAATATATCTATCTATTCTTATAATAAATATGTAGAGAGGTCAATTCTGTACATGAAATATATTTCCAAAATAACTATCAGGGGGAGATTGTGATCGATACTGATGCCAAAAATGCAATCAGTAAAATTTTTGTCTGTCTGTATGTTCGTTATAGAAACAAAAACAACTCGTCGGATTTTAACGAAGTTAAAAAAGCTAAGTTAACTTAGTACAATTATTCTTCATACTCCTGGGCAGGTTTGAGCATACTTTTCATCACGCTACGATCAATAGGAATAGAACAGTGTAGAGAAATGTTGGGAAAACGAGAGAAGTTACTCCATTTTTACAGCGTAACTACTGTAAACAAATACTACTTAAAACATCTAATAATTAGATTAAAGAGATCTAAGGGCGGACGAACTCGCGGGCGTCCGCTAGTAAGTAATATATCTATGCGAGGTAGGTACTTACTTGTCCTGACTAATTGATAAATCTATCCAGAGCTCAGACTAATTACATAAGCTTGCATCGCTAGATGTTACTTTTCTGTCAAAGTATATGATCAACGATCTAATGCGATTATAAAGACCGTCTATATAGAATCGATGTTTCATAGTTGTAATCATGTTCGTCGGTCAAAGAGTTTCGTAAAAATTCCTTTTTGTGTAGTTGAATGATGTAATTGAAACTACTGTAGGTCAAAAAAACTCTAAACAAATGGAGGTGTTTCTGGCATAATCGCTTTAGAAGTTTAAACCATATACAGTAGATGCTAACACGGCTCTACCGTGGCCATTTTTGTACCTATGCATTTCTCTATTTCGATCAGAAATATTTTTATTTGTTGTGTTATTTTTAGACCCCTTTTTACGTAGTCGGGTTTTTAAACTTTATTTCTTATAGTAGGTATAACGTAAAAATTAACATATAATACCTACCTAAGTAATATCAATTCAAAGATGCGTTTATTGTTCAGATTGCCTATTATTCATCATCAATCAATATTACATTTATGCTCATCATTGATGGTGAGATCAGCATAGGTAAGTAATGACAAGAATTCCTTAGATTCATCTTTACTTCTTTTCGAAAGTTCCTTCTTATTTTGAATTACTTAAACTTAAAAGTACTCGACAAGTAACGACAGTTTCTTATCGTCTAAGTAACCAGTTAGATAATGTATCAAAAGAAATAGATTTAAATCTTGCTCTTTAAAAACATTGCAAAACTTATATTGCTTAAGTGTATGAATAAAAACCACTTGTTCGTTGTGTAACCGTAGGAAATAAGCTAATAATAGTTGTTATACAAACATAATAACAGCCAAAGGCTCTCATAGTCCAGGATCCGTAGAACATTTTTTACAACTGATTACTATCAAGTAAAGGAGATGGTCCATTTCAGGTCCACTCTTGTACCCCGTATCATTCAAATTTAAAAAATACATCGATTTTATTATAATTTGATAAAGTGAATAAATCTAACTAAATAAAAAGAAATAATTAAAATAAAAAACCCAAGTTTTCGAGTTGTTTGAGTTATATCAAAATGGCGCCCATAGAGCAACTATGTCATGACAATTGACAGCAAACGTCAAATCGATTACTGTAATGAAAACGTCATCAATCCGCCATTATTACCCATAATAATGTTGCAATTCTTGGGAGATAATGAAAATTATTTCGTAAGAATCAAAGTAAATTCGCCGTTAAATTATACAAATGTATAATCAAAAATAGTTGAAAAAAA
The DNA here is from genome assembly GCF_947172395.1 of Bicyclus anynana. Taxonomy (NCBI): domain Eukaryota; kingdom Metazoa; phylum Arthropoda; class Insecta; order Lepidoptera; family Nymphalidae; genus Bicyclus; species Bicyclus anynana. The sequence goes on from NC_069098.1 coordinate 10,702,491, forward strand.
TATCTTATTTTATTTCCGCAAGGGTACAATGACTGGACCTGGGCTCCATACAATTTTGGACCATCTCCTTTTTGGCGAGTAGCTTCATCTGCATGAGACTTCAACAACTCTTGATTCTGGTAGTTGACTTACAAAGAAATAAAAATTTCTGAGCGTCGGAACAAGATAATGTACCACGCAATTTGTAGAACATTGTGGCTGTTAAGTTGTATAACTATTAATTAAGCAAAGAAAAAACAGCTGCTTAGTAACAGAATCAAGAATTTTCGTACATAAAAAAGTTGATCGTCTCATCGAGATGAAGCTACTCATGAAAAATTAACTTGATAGTAATCAGTTGTACAAAATGTTCTACGGATCCCTGATTATCAGTTACCGCGGCCAAGTAACCTCGGCTGTTGCCAAACATCTGCCCGAGACGCTCTGTTAAACTTCAAGGTGAATGTCGATAACACTTGCAAATCGGAACTGAATGATAACACGAGTAAATACATAAAAACATGCTTCATATCTGTACTAATATTATAAAGCTGAAGAGTTTGTTTTTTGTTTGTTTGATCGATTGAACGCGCTAATCTCAGAAACTTTTGGTCCGATTTATTTCAGTGTTAGATAGCCCATTTATCGAGGAAGGCTATAGGCTATATATTATCTCCGTATTTCTACGGGAACGGGAACCACGCGGGTGAAACCGCGCAGCGTCAGCTAGTCATACATAAAGGAGACATTTTATTTGTCTGACGTGTCGTGTCTTGACGCATCAGAACAGAATTGGTATCTTACATTTTGTATGGCAACGTTTACTTATGTGTTGGGACATGTCGTGATGATATCTGAGGTTGCATACAAAATGTATGATACCGATTCTGTTCTGATGCGTTACGACACGACACGTCAGACAAATATAATTCCGCCTTTAATCGTAATATGTTTTATTACGATTTACGATGACGACCTTCGAACCTATAAATCGTTTCATGTAGGATGGTGCGGGTGACAGTTCGTTTCACTCTTGAAAGTTTGCTGCGATTCGCGTTCTAGGTATACTAATATTATAAATCTGAGGGTTTGTTTGTTGATTGATCGCGCTAATCTCAAGAATTACTGATTAAAAGAAATTATTCCAGTGTTAGATAGCCCATTTATCGAGGAAGGCTATAGGCATAGCTGGGCACCGTTAATCAAATAGTTAACTTCGTTAATCGTTAATCCGCTACAAAAAATGTTAGCTTCGTTAAACGTTAAAGCGTTACATTCCGGAAGAATTAACGCAAGTTAACGTTAATCGTTAATCCGTTAATATGACTGGTTAATATTGCATTTTTATATCATTGTGTGAGATCCCCATTGGAAAAATAAGGATGAGCACTGGGGAAAAGTGCCATAATTTGCTTTTAGTTGATTTTATCTATAATTTTAAAATAACTATAGTAATTTGTTGATTTCTTTGAAAAAAACATCTTTCATCATTTCTTACTTGTTTAAACCTGTTAATCGCGACGCGCGGTAAATAGTAGACATTGGAATAACGATTAACGGACTTCTGCATATTAACGGAAGTTAACCGGTCCGTTAACATTTTTGAAAGTTAACTTAAAAGTTAATCCGTTAACCAAAATGTTAACTTCGTTAATTAACGATTAACGGATTAACGAGTTAATGCCCAGCTATGGCTATAGGCTATACTTATTTATATTAGAAACGGGAAACAAGCTGGTGAAACCGCGCGGCGTCTAGGTACTAGTAGTATTAACTCATACAAGCGACCGTCATACAAGCGACCGTCTCACAGGCGTAGCCTATAGCAATAATAAGGCAAGTGACTATAAAAGTACAAACGCATAAATGGTATGGAGTAAAATCAAAAGAGAGGCAATTTTACCAGAGAACAAGAAAAAAATCTCTGCTTTATGAGTTCGGAAACGAGGCAGAAGAAGCAAAATGAAATAAATAATTCATCTCCGTTGTTTATGTTGTGCTGCGCATCGCTTCCTACGTATGATGAATTTTAAACCTTGTCACCTTGTTTTCTCTCCAATTAAACGTTATTTACTGATTTAACTTTTCCTTATTTTTTACTTTTTATGGGTTATTTTGATAAAATAAAACATGGAAATTGCGAAATCTTTTTACTATTAATTAATTTAATTAATATTATTGTGTTGAAATTTCAATGTGATTAGGTACTTACTACGAACTTTTTACGATATTTGTTGTTCGAATAGATTTATGTAAGTATAAAGATTGGAAATAGAGTTTTTTATCAATAAGTTGTCTAGGATAATTTATTACTTAAGAAATAAAACCACCTTTGCACGTTTTATTTACTCGTACTCATAGATTATTTCATTTAATAATATTTCTTAAGTGGTGCATTAAAAGTTATTATTTAATTTGGCTAAATACATAGTGTTATACATTTCATAACGGTTAATAATAAAAAAAGTATTAAATGAATATTTTCATGCTATTTATTTGGATTACTTATTGTAAAAACATGTATTTTTACACAAAATTATTTTTTAACAAAAATATCTAATTCCATGCAAGCGACGTCGCGGGCGTCCGCAAGTAACTTATATTAAGCTCATAATATTGGTTATAACCGCCATTCCATAAATAGCGTTAGACGCCTAATGGCGTAATAGCAAGTTAATAATATCCAATATTATGTCACAACACGCCATACCAGGGTTTAATAAGCTAGGCAATTGATTTAGAATATTAATAACGATGAATACACTTTTGCGAACTCCAGTTTGTAACTAAAATGTACATATCATCATCATCATCATATCAGCCGATGGACGTCCACTGCAGGACATAGGCCTTTTGTAGGGACTTCCAAACATCACGATACTGAGCCGCCTGCATCCAGCAAATCCCTGCGACTCGCTTGATATCGTCAACCCACCTGGTGGGGGGTCGACCAACACTGCGCTTACTAGTGCGGGGTCGCCATTCCAGTACTTTGGGACCCCAACGTCCATCGGCTCTTCGAACTATGTGCCCCGCCCATTGCCACTTCAGCTTCGCAACTCGTTGAGCTATGTCGGTGACTTTGGTTCTTCTGCGGATCTCCTCATTTCTGATTCGACCAAGCAGAGATACTCCTAACATAGCTCGTTCCATCGCCCGCTGTGTGACTCTTAAGCCTTCTTATGAGGCCCATAGTTAGCGACCAAGTCTCGGAACCATAGGTCATCACTGGCAACACGCACTGTTCGAAGACTTTTGTCTTCATACATATTACTTATTGAATTTGAGAGTTATTCAACCTCGTGCAAAGTGATACCTTGGAGTATGATGTTAAAACGGTGAAGATACCATTTTATAATCACACTGGTAGGTGGCTGCGGCCGTGGCTAGTTACCACCCTACCGACAAAGACGTACCGCCAAGTGATTGAGCAAGTACGATGCCGTGTAGAAACCGAAAGGAGTGTGGATTTTCATCCTCGTCCTAACAAGTCAGCCCGCTTACATCTTAGATTGCATCATCACTTACCATCAGGTGAGATTGTAGTCAAGGGCTAACTTGTATAGAATAAAAAAAACACTGCATCTTTAATGCTAACATGCGACTAAGAAAAAGATAGCCAAAGATTTTATACTATTAGATGTGCCGCTAGCGCGTCGAAACTGAGGCAATCTAAGGTGGCTAGTTGCCTTTATTTCATTCAGTCGCATAATAAATAACGAAAGTTATTTTAACAAATAAAATCTACAATATCGAGTTGTGTTTTCAGGAACTTTAAAAACTATAAATAAATTTAAAATGTAAGTAAACACAAACGTCTGAGATTCTAAATAGAAAATCAAACTATTGGTTCCGTATATACAATATACATATTATGTATAGCTTTAAATAAAGGCATGTTTGTCTCAAGCTCAACTCTCAAGTTTCTGAATTCAAGGCTTAGTAGGTAAAAATAAGAATGAGGTTGTTGCAGTTCTCAGAATACTCCAATTCGAAACGAATTTAAAACCAGCACAAAACTGGTGAAGTAATTAAAATAATGAACTTTTAAATCCTTGACTTTTGCCGAGAGCTTGATTCGAACGAGTTCAAAAATAAAATAAAAAATAAAATGAGGAAATTCAAAAACCACAGCGGATTGCTGTTAGAAAACTATTCGGAAAAAATGTCCGTGTTTTCTACAAACGAAAGCCTTATTTTTGCTAACAAACCTATATCGAACATACGTTTTATTGTTTGCATGCAATATGCAGTATATTTTATTCGTATTTCATTCAAACAGAATATGTGAACAATAGCTTTATATTTGAGGCCAACGACATTTTATATTATAGACATGTTACGTGCCTACAAAATCACTGCAAAAAATTAGCAGAATTTAACTACTCCACTGAGCGCACACATGCACAATTTTCTGTTTAATCCTATCCTACTAATATTATAAACGCGAAAGTTTGTATGGATTTTTGTTACTCTGTAACGCCGCTACTACCTACTAAAACGATTAGGCTGAAATTTGGTATGGAAATAGATTTTACTTTGGATTAACACATTGGCTTTTAATCCCGGAAAAATCCATGGTTTCCGCGTATTTATGTATATATAGTTTTTAAAGTTCTTAAACACACAAATCGACTTTGTATATGTGTATTTAGGTTTCACTGTTTACTATGCGACTCTATGAAATGCGGACAATTAGCCGCTTTTTGATGCGCTAATAACATATCTCTGTTATAAAATCTTTGTTAGCGGCCATATAAAATGTTTATATGTGCATTTTTATTCATGTGTAACCAGTACGTTGACCTATGTTTCGTAACCTATTGTCTTTTTTCTTATTAGGAGCGTGTGCTGCTTTTGTTAAAGGTTCTACTGCCTTTAAAGCCTGTGGGTTGTAATTATGCCGTGAACTTTTATCAGGCGCAGAAATTACTAAGGCTGGAGCTTTTGCAAACCACTGTTCCTTTTTACATTGAAAATGTGGTTCACAGAGGTTGTAGTGACAGTTTTTTATGCTTAGTGTTTTTCGTTCACTATTTTCTAGGCGTTTTTTATGTCAATGCCCTGGTTTGCTACATCAGCAAAAAGTAGTTTTCTTTAAAATTGCATCGTTGCATTCGTTGGATTTTGCTGTTATTTATGTACAAAGTTAGTTTTATTTCTGTTACTTTGTATGTTATGTACTTTTGTTTAAATAATAAATGGAAGGCTAACGGTTAACTTGTTCAGTTGACCATTTACGAGTCAATGTTTCGTTAGATTATTATTATTTACAACATAGGTTATGACCATGCATGTAACATTAGATTATTATTTATAACATAAGCACATAATAGAGTTTATGAGTAACATGGGTGTAATCGTGGATATAAGAATGCGCAGCAAATGCTTTGTTTATTTTTACTTATATATTCTTTAGTGCACAAAAGAGAAACAGAATAGAAAAAATAGTAAACAATTACGTGCAAAGGCGGTCTTATTACTTAAAGCCAATGATGTTAGAAGGAAAAAGAGGTAGATAGGTTACATGAACCACATTCCATGTTTACAACTGGCACTATTTCAGCGGCGTTGTCAACGGCGCGATGACAGTGCGGTGATTGTTGAGCTCAAGTTTGCTAATTAGCAAAGTTTTAACGTGCCACTTGCGTCTACATCTACCTTATTTTTCTTCTAACATCATTGCTTATAGCTATATCTACCAGACAACCTTTGCATAAAGGAATTAACCTATGTATTCAAATGCGGGATAGTGCAAAAAATACAAAGAGAAAACAACATAACAATAATAATTGTGTGCTTTATATTCTGTGGGTGTAATGGTAATGATAATTCAAGAGTCTAGTCAATGTCTACTAGTTAATATACTAATATTATTAAGAGATTAAGTGTGTGCTAAGGTTAAGTAATCTCTTGATCTACTGTACCAATTTTGAAAATTCTTTTACCACTAGCAAGCCAAGTAATGTGTGAGTGTCATGGTCTATATTTTGTCTCCGTATTCTCACGGGTATGAGAACTACGCGTGTGAAACCGTGGGGCGTCGGATAGATTTGTATAACTTGAAAACACAAACGAGAATGAGACGAGACGCATATCTTAGCATTCCATGGATTCATCGTGCGAGTGCCGGGTCCATGGCGTGGTAGAGAGAAAAACTCCGAGCATAGTCCTGAACTTGTGACTACAGTGTAGGGTTAAGGAATTCCTTGACGATCGATCAACACTCCCCGTTCTCTGCTCGTATTGTTCTCCCTGTCTAGTCAAATTTGCTAAGATCCTATTAGAGCAGCTTTGGATACTCGTTCTAATATAGAACTAGCTGCACTTCTAGAGAAGCCAAGGTCTTTAAGCAAGTTATAGAGAGATTTTGCTGGTAAACTTCGAAAAGGAAAAAAAAATACGTAAAAATGTTGTATCCTAAACAATATTATGCATTGTTTAGTTATATCCGAAAGCCGTACAAGTCACCGGGAGCCAGTCACGGTCGGGTTACGTGCAGTATGGAGGACGCCAGCTGTTATGGTGGTTTCCACATGACTGCGCGACTGATACCGAATGCACTACGGTCTAAGTTACGTAAGCGGCCGATGTTTTTCCAAGTAAACGGTTAACTGCAACTAAAAAGTATATTGTAGGCAGACATCTGGTATTCAAATTTGGCAATAAAATTAATGAAAGGAGAATGCCAGATCGTGACCCAGTCCTGACTCAGAATTTTGCGGAAAATGTAAATGTACTAAAAATATCCAGTTTTTTCATCTAATTGTTATTATTCAATTAAAGTAACGCAGATGATAATTAGTGGCGCAACTATCGCCTATAATAGAGAAATTGAATGCTAGAAGCACAATCCACATTACGCTAAAATGGTGTACGCTAATAGACGAGGTACGGCCAAAAACATTGGCAATCATAAGTTTCTACCACGTAACATTACTAGGTATCCAATACCTAGTGATGCTACTTGGTGGTAGAAACTACCATCAAGTTATATCTCTGGGAAAAATCCATCACACAGTGTCAACTTCTAACATATGCTTTAAACGATAAGTGCAGCTTACCTTACTTTATCAGCCGATAGACATCCACTACTGGACATACGCCTCTTGCATGGACCTCCAAGCACAACGGTCTCGGACCTCCAGCATCCAGCGGCTCCCTACAACCCGCTTGATTGTCTGCGGTCCACCTAGTGGGGGGTCGACCAACACTGTGCTTTCAAGTGCGGGGTCGCCATTCCATCACCTTGGGACCCCAACGTCTATCGGCTCATCGCACTATGTGGCCTGCCCATTACCACTTCAGCTTCGCGATTCGCTGAGCTATGTCAGTGACTTTGTCTGCGGATCTCCTCATTTCTGATTCGGTGAGATTACCTACTTGAAGTTCGGGTGATTACTTACTTGAAACTTCTCCGAATTATTTCACCGCGGCTATTTGCCTCATGACAGAAAGGCTATCTCATATTTTGCGCAAAGGATCAGCCTGGTTGATCAACAGATCAAATGCAACTAGATTTTTTGCCACCATTCCACACAATTCTATATTAATTCTGAAGTTCCAAACAGCAATACAAACATTGGGAATAAAACACACATTTTTAAAACCCATCATTATAGCAGACATTGCGTGAGAGCGAACCGGGAGCCAGAAGTACGTCTTTATATCTCTCAATAATAGAAATAAAACCTTATCTCTCCATTCATAAGGTTCGAATTTGTTAAACAAATGCTTAGTCGACTTGTTTAATTACTCGACAGTGACGAACAGAAGCTACGTGCCGTGCGAAATTCCTATGAAATCTTGTACATTGTACACCTAGCTCAGTGATATAGTCTACTGTTGAATTACTGGATCGAAACACATTGTTTTAGTTACTCTGTGACTCTTCATAATAAAATCGATGATAGTGATAACACAGAGTAGGTACAGTCCTAATTGTACAAAATACAAGTGCGGATAATTTAAATCGAGTAAAGTGATATTCTACTGTTAATTTAATGGATCAAAACACATTTGTTTTATACTAATAGCATTAACAACTGAGTCTTAGGGCCATAAATCATTTCTCTATATCTATCTCGCTTGCACTTATGGGTCTTATGGAGCCGTCTAGTGAAGGGTGTAACAATGAAAGACATATTATCGATAAGTAAAGTTTATTATCGTATCTTGTTCACAAAATTAAAAAAAATAACAATATTTGATTTAATATAATACATATTTCATATTATATAATTATTAACTAAATAAAATTAATCTTCATCTGAGTCTTCATCATCAGAATCTTCGTCTTCTGCCAAATTTATTATATATTAGTATCCATAGTGCGCAACGAGTAACACATGAATGTATTTATTTAATTGCAGTAAACACATTTATAGCAAAAAAAATACGCAATGCAATTACATTAGAAACCGACCAATCAGAATCGTCCAAATCATTATTGACTCATCATTAGCACGTGCGCAGGTAGCCGTTTATCGATAATTAGGGTGCGCAGGTAGGCGCGCTGCACATTCCTATCTTTTTTGACTTTTATGACCGGACGACTCAGATGATAATGCGCATACTATAGTTATTCTGTCACTATTCATAATCAAATCGATGATAGTGATAACACAGAATACAGTTACAAGTACAAGTACAGTACAGGTAAAAGTTGTGATAATTTAAACAAAGAACACATAAAGAATTAAGTCATAAAAATAGTGAGTGTTAAGTGGGAAGTGATCATCTATTATTTGCTTACCAGGTTAGTACAAACGAAGTTTTACCTAACTAACAGAAACCTGTGGTTTCACCCGCGTAGTTCCCGTTCCGATGGGAATACGAAAAGTAAATAGAGCCTTTGTTACTCAATGATAAAAAAAATGTTTTTTTATAAAATAGTAAAAAAAGTTGTTTTTTTAATTGGTAGTAGTTTCGTTGCCTATTTGCTACAACTAAAGAAACAAAAAATCTTTCCCCTTCATAATATTTGTGAGGATAACTCAATTCAATGCTTTAGTAATTATTGAAAATGAAAAGGATGATACTAAATTACTTAATAAAATATTCAGTGTGCATCTCCAAATTGCTTATCGAGTAAATAAGTTTAGATTGATTTACCTAATTGGTAATTCAACATTTATAAACACAATGTATAAAACCAATCTGATTTTCAACCAAAATTAGGACATTTAATATGCAATCACCATATTAATGATCATTTTTGATTGACTGGGATTTACGTTCAATGCATTTTGTTAATTACTAAATGATATTGCTGATAATTATTAGTTATTGGTTGTTGCAATCAAATTAGGCAATTATCAATATTGCTAACAATTACAGCTGACATTGTCACTATTTTAGTCTTTATCTACATGACATCTACATTTGTTACATATAATCTCAATTTCGGATATAATGTCAACTAGCATAAGTCAAAGATAGTGAATTAGCCTGCAGTATTAAATTTTCATCACTTAGCCTAAAAACTACATGAGCTTTTGAGTGTTTGTTGTTGTTTGTGTTTGTTTGTTTGTTGTACAATGTTTCAACTAATAGGTAAATAAGTTTCAACTAATAATTTACTGTTCTTAAACTTGAATTTTAAATCGTACTATTACGGAGCATCCTGTATACATATATTTATAACATGTTCAAGTACCTACAGTGTGATGTATAGTAGGTACTCATAATAACATCTTATAATAAAACCATATTACCCATAAAAGATGCGTTAGAAATAGGCCAAGTTTTTATGACCTACATTGATGGTTCTCATGTGTTGATGGGCTCTCATTATGTGATGTGCTAGGCATATAGTTATATCTGTGTGTATCTGCGTCTAACGAGCTCTCTAGTATTATAGATCGCTAGCACGTGTTGTCTGTTGTCAACAGCGTTGTAGCTTTAAAATGTACTTTTTATTAAAGCTTTAATATCGTGACAGTTCATGGCTTTGAAAGGTTGAAGGTATCATCCTAACATACTTGACTAGAATCTCACCTGATGGTAAGTGATGATGCAGTCTAATATGGAAGCGGGCTAACTTGTTAAGAGGAGAATGAAAATCCACAAACCTTTTTGGTTTTTACACGACTTCGTACCGGAACGTTTGGCGGTACGTCTTTGCCGGTAGGGTAACTCTCACCAGCCAGACCTGGAAACCTTAAGAAAATCTCAATCGGCCCAGCCGGGGCTCGAATCGGATATAGAATACCTCCGTTTTTTAAATCCACCGGGCATATCATTGTGCCACGAAGGCCGTCAAGTATGTAGTCTTATAGTATGGTAATCATGTCTAATTATTGTCTATAGTGCTTTATTAAAAAAACATGCCTGTTTTTTTAATAAAGTATACATATATGTCTATGTACTCCATTACTAGTAGGTAGTATGTAAACTCCTATGATTATATTATTTCAGATTCTGATTTAGTCTATCGCAATCTTATTTGTTTAAGTATATTAAAGATTATATGGCCGAATCATGGAAAATTATATGACATTTACCATTTGCATCAACCTACCACCTGTAAGTATATATGTTCGTTTGTATCTGCAAATTAATACATTGATTGATTGACTGATTGATTGATTAATTGATTGTAGAATTTTCTTATGTTGCATACTGAATCTTAAATCCATGTTTTTAGGATCCTAGCTCGTATGCCTACAGTAATTTTGAACTAATTTTTTTTTTATTTATTGACTACTATTATTTCAATAAAATTGGACAAACTATCGAATATTTTATTTCAACAAAGTTATCCCAGAAACTCAAAATCAAAGTAACATTATAATTAACAGTATTTTGTATTTCTTCCAGGTACGTACTCACCTAGAGAGCAAGCAACGACTAAGCCAGTAGGTAAAAACACCTTCAATACCAACAATAAAATACAAAACAAAGCGACCAAACAGTAAACCATTCTAAAACGAAGCCAGAACAATATTTCATACTTGCAACACCGTTCAGTATACCGGGAGGCTCGTTTAACATAAATATTTGCAATTAAAATTAAGCTTCATCGCCCTATCCGCGCTATTATTCAAATTGCCCGCCGCAGGAGACCTCAGAAAGTTTCAAATTAATTAAGAGGGCCATAAGACGGCCCGTTAAGGAAATAACAATGGTAGGGCCGTGCATCCTTATTTATTGCAGTCTAGAGGACTATTCGGTTGCTGTCATCGTCTTGGGGACGGTGGAACCCTTTGGTTTCCCGCATTAATATCACAGTTAACGTTGCAGCTTCTTATAGTGTTTTTCAGATAGCATGGTGACAGTTCGTTTCACTAATGAAAGTTTGCCGCGATTCACGATCATAGTAAGTTTATTTTTTATTTTTTACAAGTTAGTCCTTGACAACAATCTCACCTGATGGTAAGTGATGATGCTATCTAAGATGGAAGCGGACTAACTTGTTAGGAGGAGGCTGAAAATCCACACCCCTTGCGGTTCCTACAACCGCAAGGGGTGTGGACATCTTACCGGAACGCTAAATCGCTTGGCGGTACGTCTTTGTCGTAGTATTATGAACGTCGTGGCAACTGTCACCGTGCCCATGCTATCTGGAAAACACTTTATTGAAATTACCGTTCATTGGTTACCTTAACAATATAGGTTGGTTATGAAATAACTACCTAACTAGTTTTGGAGTCCTACGGGGCGTTTAGTCATGAGTTCAAGCAACGCGACGTGAGCTAATCTACATACATAGAAAATAATTAATCTCGTAACAGACAGACGAAAATTTTATTCGGCAGAGCAGACAAAAGGCTCCATTGAGTTTTTTATGCAATATAGGATGCATTGCATGCATGCAATATAGTTGAAGTGCGCTTACTTAGAAGATTCTATTCACTAGGATGGAGATAAATATGTAAAAGATACATCTATGTACCTACATAAGGCGATTCCTGGGCTGGCGATGGGGGTTTAGGAACTAGGATCCTTATCCTTCTCAGGATTTGATACACGATAGACGTGTAAATAACTAAAACACAGTTATTTTAAAATAATATAATGAATAGTTTAAAAAACACGCTGGATACCCATATCAGGGGGGTGCATTTCAAATAGCCTGTCCGCCGTCTTGGACGTCCGCCATATTTGATTTAAGTCACGTGATTATTGTTTTCGTATTCCTTACAGCAAACCAAAAGATTCCAAGATTTTCTTACATACATAGTTACAAGTGAAGCTATTATTAACAGACATTATACGTTGTTGACCAGTTATTTACGTACATCTGTGTACATAATTTTATTCCTTCAAGAATCAGAAGTATTAAATAAGTAGGTACTTGTGTGGACACACAAATTAATCAATACTCATTATATGAAAGTGCTACTCATCAATAAAAAGACTACTTATTTTATATCACAGCGCAAACAGATTATTACCTACCTTTTTTTTTTTTCTCGGGGGGGAAATCTCTTTGTGAGATACCCGACTTATTGGGGGACAAGACGGGTTATGTGGGACTTACCACTAAAACCCCCTCGGTGGCCACCCTCAGTGCATATTGGGATGCTCCGGGATCTCTTTTGAACTCGCCGGTGCATCCGTTGCACTACGCCTCTAGTGCTCGTCTAACAGTATAGCAGCTTGTGCCACTCTAAGCTGCTATCTTCCAGTTTCGCGGATTATGAGCAGCCAAAGCCCCCACTCTAGCCGCTTGCGACTCTGACTTCGTACTAATACTGGACGGACCGTCCTGGGACGGTCCCCCGCTGCCGTCTTCGACCTGGATCACCTCGTTCTCGGCTCCGTTCAGCAGCCTCCTTCTTCTGCATTACAGTTTCGCAGAAGGAAACCACTGTCTTCCATGCCTCTTTAGAAACCAGCATAGCCGCTATCAGAGCTGGCGGAGAGAGGTCCCTTCCAACGCAGCTCATCAGGACTTGACGTTCCGGATTCCAAGCCGGACAATCCTCTAGAGTATGTTGCGCCGTGTCCCGGCTCTCGTCACAGTGGTAGCACCGGGGCAGCGTTTCGCGTCCAATCCGATATAGGTACTCTCCGAAACAGCCATGCCCGGTGAGTATTTGCGTCAGGCGAAAGCTAACACTGCCGCTCTTTCTTTCTAGCCAGGCTTCGAAAGTTGGCAGAACAGCCCCAACAACGCGCTGTCTTGCGTTTCTCTCTTGTGCAAGTCGCATTTTCCACGCAGTAATAACATCTTGTTGTAGCTGCTTCGTAGATATTTGCGTCTCTGTTTGCTCCCCAGAGCGAATCTGGTCATATTTTTTGCATCAATTTCTGCGATTATGTCAAAGGGAGGTAAACGAGCTAGAATAGTAGACGCTTCGAAGGATATCGTGCGGTACCCTCGCGCGATCCTAATAGCGATTTTGCGCTGGACGCTGTTAAGCTTCTTTCTTAAGCGCTGGACGCCAGAGAGTCTCTTTGACCATATTGGTGCCCCATACAGAGCTATTGATCTCACAACTCCCGCATACAGGCGTCGGACCTCCTCCCGCGGTCCACCGAGATTAGGCAGTAGACCGTGCATTGCACCTACAACCTTTTGAATCCGGGGCACCAGCCGATCGAAGTGTTCTTCAAATCCCCAACGTCCATCCAATATTAGACCCAAGTATTTGAGATGCTTACCCACTTGGACGTCGGCGCTGCCAACTCGAATCGTAGAACAGGGTGGCTCCAGTCGCCTTGGAAGCTTATGAAACCACATTGCTTCGGTTTTCTGTGGCGCTACCCTGAGCCCTAACTCCTTAATTTTATTTATGACAATTTCAATTCCGATCTCTGCGATTTTTGAGACTTCCTCAAAGGTAGTTCCTTCCGTTAGCACAACAGTATCGTCCGCATAACAGATTAAATGGACCCCAGCAGGCAGGGTAATACGAAGAACTGCGTCGTATGCCAAGTTCCACAACAGTGGTCCTAACACCGAACCCTGTGGGACTCCGCAACTAACCTCCCTTATATGTGTAAGACCATCTCGTCCGGGGTATTGGATGGACCTGTCACTCAGGTACGACCCGATTATGTCGCGCAGGTACGAAGGCACATTGTGTTCAGCTAATCCATCTCTGATAGCTTTCCAAGGCAGGGAATTGAAGGCATTCACAATGTCCAAGCTTACCGCTAATACTACTCTGCCACGGGCGATAGCCCGTAGCGATATACTGCGAACTTGGAGTACCGCATCAATTGTTGATCGGCCCTTCCGGAAACCGAATTGGCTTTCGGACAAGTCGGGGCCCACATTAGATAGATGATCGCTTAGGCGCCTGGAGATGATCCGCTCGAATAATTTACCTGCTTCATCCAATAAGCATATAGGTCGGTACGCTGTTGGGGAATCTGGTGCTCTACCTTCATTCTTCAGTAGGACCAACCTTGCTTCCTTCCAACAGGCTGGAAATACGCTTGAGCGAAGGCAATTGCTAAAAAGGAGCCTCATTCGACAACCTAATGCTTCTAGGGCAAACACCCATGCGCGACCCGGTATACCGTCAGGTCCAGGAGCAGTGTTCCGGCTTGCAAGTCTTTTAACTGCAGCCTTCAATTCTTCCTCGGAGACCTCTAGCTCATCAGACATGTTGGAATGGCCTTGAGTTAAATCTGAGCACATGGACACGTTGTTGTCAACACTAGGAAAGAGTGTCTCTACTACTCTGCCTAACAAGTCCGGGTCCATAGTTTCAGTTAAAGGAGGGACCCGTGGCCTAAGTTTTCCTAATACGATTTTGTACGGGCGCCCCCATGGGTCTTTATCGAGTCCGGCCATGAGCTCTTTCCAGCTTTGCGCTTTGGCATTCTTTATTGCTAACTGGAGCGCTACTGTGTTATGTCGATATATGACGTAAGCCCTAGCTATTTCATCCGCAGTTGCTCTCCGTCTTCTCCTGGCCCTGGTGTACTGGCGTCTGGATCTAAGACATTGTAGACGCACACGCGCAATATCTTCAGACCACCAGTACGCCGCTTTTCTTCTATTAGGTCCTGTTCGTGGCATTGATGTATCAATATGTCACCTGGAAGATAATATAGCGGTGATCCGAAAGTGTGACCACCTCTTCTGCGACACGCCATCTCGATATCAGGTGTGATGCAGTTGTAGTTGCCCATGTGAGATCTACTATTGATTCTCCTTGCCACCTTACGCAGGTGGGAATAGAACCTTGATTTAGCACCAGGAGGTCTAGTTCGGCTGCCCATTCCTGAATAATATCTCCCCTGCGGTCATCCTTTTTATCTCCCCATGTCTTTGAACGGGCGTTAAAGTCGCCCAGAACGATTACGGGTCTAGGTAAGCATCTGCGAACACAGGCTGCCAATTCGTCTAAGTACGATTCATAGGCGTCAAGTCCAGAGTTGGGAGAAATGTAGCAGCCAATCACTGCTACACGACCCCATTCCACTGCGACATATCCTGAACCTCTTTCCAATGTTGAGCAAGGAGGATCTCCTTGTACTCCTCTCCAGTAAATGGCAACGGAATCGTCCACAGAACCAAACCAGCGGGGATGGTTAGGTACTTTATAAGGTTCCGCTACTACTGCAAGTGCAACCGACCACTCCGCGAGGCAGTGATGTAGCAGATCTTGCGCTGCGATGCAGTGATTCAGGTTGCCTTGGAGTAGCCTTACCTGGTTGAATTTTGCGTTGTTTTGGCCTTCTCTGTGGGCTGATTAGCTGACTGTGTTGTTTTATTACCCGTCTGTCTCGGTCCAGATGAGACGTTGCTACCTTTGTTTATGGTTTTCACGTTTTGCAATCCCCCGCATTTGCTACTCCCTAGCCTGTGATCTGCTGGTCGACCAAAGTCCGCACAAATGGCGCATCTTGGCACTCGCGCTTCGCAATCGCGGGCCTTGTGCCCAGTAACCCCGCAACTATAGCAGCACCTGCTCCTATCCACCGAGGTTTGGCACTGCTTCTGGACGTGGCCAAATTCTAGACATCGGAAACACTGTAATTGCCTACTCGGCAAAACTCGCACTCTCGCTCTAACCCACCCAACAGTAACGTACTTTTGTTCAGCTAGTTTACGAACCACTGTGATTGGACAACGAACCCAGACCGTGCCCATTCGGGACATGTTAAGGCGTATCTCTCCCACCTTTACATCCTCCTGAGAACATTTTCCTGACTCAACAATTGCTGCGACTATATCCTGCTTGGTGATAGATTCGTCTAGGTCCATTACTCTTATCTCTCCTGTTTTAACGGGGCGAGCGATATGTACTCCCTTATCTTTTAGAACTTCACGTAGACGTTCTGCTAAGACGTCTGCGTTTTTGGCACTATCTGGGCCTGAAACTTCTAAAACTAGGCCTCCAGTTATCGCCTTCTTTTGACGGACTTGTAATATTCCGCAGTCTGCTAGGTTGATACGCTGTTTGGCTATTGCCATCGCAGTGGCGTAGTTGACGGTTGTCTCATCTGTCAATGTAATAGTTACTGCTGTTGTCTTAGGTGCGACTGGTAGTTTTTTCTCCTTTAGGTTACAACTATTCGAGGTGGCTTGATCCGCTCTACCATCAGTAGCACTCTTTTTAGACGAAGGAGTTTTCCCCTTCTTACGTCCCACGACCCTGCTCCAGTTAGCTGTATCTGGCGGCTCCGACTCGGAGCATTCCACCTGTGTCACCGTTTCTTCGATTGTGTCTGGTTGGATTTGTTGAACGCTGGTTTCTTTGATTTTTTCCTTAATCTTCATTCTTTTCTTGCCTTTTGGCTGAGATTTCTCTGTCAGCGGAATCTTCGACTCTAGTGCCGCTGACTTTTTATGAAAAATCTCAGCTCTAAGCTCAGCCAGTTTTTGCTCCATAACTGCAGTGATGCGTCGCACTAGTGGATCATCATCCTCCTTTAGATCGGTCTGTCGGGCCATCCCTTCCATTTGATTACTTCTGGTCATTTCTAGGGTAACTCTTGTTAGTTCCGACCTAAGGTTTTTAAGCTCTGATCGGAGTTCCCTGTTCTCCTTTTGAAGATTCTCTATATCTAAGGAAGTACTTTTCAATGCCAGCTCGGATGCTGCTGCTATTGCTGATCGAGTTGCCAATCGTACAGACTGCGCATTCGATCCCCTCATGTTACGGGAACTACCAATAACTTTTTCAATAGTTGTCATGGACTCGGCAATTCGAGCTTCTATGTCGGCAGAAGTGCAGTTTTTTAATTCCCGCTGGATGTCCTCTACTGTAGGTATGTCTTCTTTATTTTTTGTAGCCAGTATTGTTTCAAACGGATTCGGAATGTCCATTTTGTCAACAGCCGGCTTTTTAGCCTTTCCTGGTCTGCAGATATAAGGCTGCCGTCTTTTTCTAGTTCTGACTCCTGAAGCTGTCGAGCAGTCTGAAATATCTGCCTCGCTTTCCTTCCCTGTTGGGCGTGCGAACACGCGTGTCTCCTCTTCGTCTGGCGGGCCTTCTAACCCTTTCATATTATTATTGTTAGAATTATTCTCCATTTTCGTCCCACGAGTATGGGGGAAATATGTGGTCCATCTGAGCGGTGCCCCCTGTGCCCAGATAAGCCTAACGCGTAACTCGCCACGGGGGTCGGCAGGTACCCTGGCGAGGGACGCACTAAACACTGAACAACCCATCAGCCATGCATCCCCTCACGGTGCGCCGCCGCTTAGGATTTGGGGTGATTTTTAAATGAGGTTTTCTTCCTCCCAGTCGGGCCGATTAAGGCAAGACTATCGATCCCTCAGTTAGTTGCAAAACATTTTGGGATTGCGATAAACCGACGATGGCATGGCATCAGTGCCCGCTAAGCTGCACGATAAGTGCATAAAAGCTCGTCGTTAAGATTCTCTTAATATTGCCCCTGGTTTCAATCAGATAGACACAAGAGAAAACCCCTACCCCCCTGTCAGGTTATTAGCCACCTTTCAATAACTAACCAATAAATTGGCGAACTATTGACAGGTGCCCAGGATGCACCACGTGGAGGTTACCTGACCCGCACCCCAGATTATTACCTACCTACGAGTTCATTGACTCTATAATTATTTTTATTGTCGAGGTTCATTACAGTGCTATTAGCACTTTATTAATTGCATGAGCTCGATGAACCGTGAACATTGTTGTTATAGGCTGCAGAATTTACAATATTTATAAAATCCTTAGTTTAATACAAACAACTAAGCAATCAAAACTACAAGCGATTGACATTGATAATAGATTAGGTGTAACTAGCCTACTAAAACAAAATGCTAAAACCAAGCTAGACATGCCAAGTTTAAGTCTATAACTAATAAACTAGTATAACCTGCTTTATGTTTTACTATAGCAGAGGTTACCTACGCCACGAGGTTCCCGTGAATATTGCCTATGACACTCATAAATAACGTGGCTTTACTAGTGGTAAAAGATTCTTCAAGATCCGTTCAGATCCATAGATTATCCCTCTCTCTATAATATAAGTATAGAGTATAGATAATTAAAACTGACAACTTGCAAAAATGTTAAGAGTACTTCCTGAAGTCACAGAAAGCTGAAACTTGATATGCAGACTAACACACAGGGCCATGACATTTAGAAGAACAGATATGAAACTTAGACTCACCACTCTGCTAAAATGTGGGTTGGCGGGCCTACGGTAACAATGTTTGATGATTTAAGGATCAACGACGATACTTAACGGGATGTCCGAGGCACGGGAATGTAATTTTAAAACTGAATTTGCACCATTACTAGGGAGAAAGGACAAGACTCGAACCCAGGATCCCCTGATCCAAAACCTCACGAACTAAGCCCTCATTCGCACGAGTGTTTTTTTAACAGACGTTAAAAAAGCATTCCAACAAAGTTAAATTAAGGTCTATTTCCAACACCCAAAATTGAAAATGCAACAACGTTGTCGTGTAAACATAATTACTTGGGAATGCATTTGTTGTATTTAAACAATTTTTCAAAGTCCGCTAAAAAAGCTCTCGTGCGAATGGGGGCTAACAATCACAAACACCATCTGTAGAAAAAGTATTTATGTATAGAATAAATAACATTTGGTTAACCTAGAATGATACCCCAGTGCATTCTAAGTACGTCTTCGTTAATAAGACGGCGGTTACAGACGCAAGTTCGTACTGACGAGGGTTCTACAGCGATTCTTGTGGTAACGGTGGTAACTACGCATATGCATATACACCATACGGTGAGATATACCTACGCTTAGTTATTTGAGGAATTTACTGATTGCCATACAATGCAGCGTCACAAATTGATAGTACATTCTCACATAGCATAGCTTGCATTGTTACTGATCTTAGATTCCACTATTGTTTATTAAGACTTCTTCTAAGTTAACAATCTATTATTAGCAACCTATATTCAGCTCACTGTTGAGCACGAGTCTCCTTTCAGAATGAGAGCGGTTAATCCAATAGTCCACCAAGCTGGCTCAATACGGTTTTTCAGACTTCACACACCTAGAGAATTAAGAAAATTCTCAGGTATGCAGGTTCCTCCACCGTTTGAGACACGTGATATTTAATCGGACCTACAGAAAATAAATAAGAACAAAATATACGAAAGTTTTTGTATAAGAGATATAATAGTTAAATGTCCGTAATATTTTGTTTTGTATGAACTATAGTGTAAGATTTCGTTCAAGAGGTCCGGATAGAAGGCTTATTTATTTTTTTATTATTTACTAGCGGATGCCCGCGACTTCGTCCGCGTGAAACTCGATGTAAACTTTCAACTACCCCTACCCTACCCCTACCCTACCCTACCCTACCCCTACCCTACCCCTACCCTACCCCTACCCTACCCCTGCCCTACCCCTGCCCTACCCCTACCCTACCCCTACCCTACCCCTACCCTACCCTACCCCTACCCTACCCCTACCCCTACCCTACCCCTACCCTACCCTACCCTACCCTACCCCTACCCTACCTCTACCCTACTCCTACCCTACCCTACCCCAACCCTACCCCTACCCTACCCTACCCCTACCCTACCACTACCCTACCCCTACCCCGTTTTCTAATTATTATTAATATGAACTTTATACAATAACAATAAAGCTCAAATTGACTACGTTTTAGTTACAAATCATTTGTATGGGAAAAAGAAAAGGGCTATTTTAGGGTTTTTGCCAAAAAATTAAAGTTTATAATTAACAAATAAAAAATAGGGGTTGATCGTAGAGGGGTGAAAAATTGAAAGTATTATGAGATTTTTTATTGTAAGTCATCAAAAAATAAAAAAAAAATTTACCAAAAAAAATTATAGTTTTTAATTAACAAATAAAATATAAGGGTTGATCGTAGAGGGGTGAAAATTTAGGGTTGTATGTATTTTTGTATGCTGTGTCATAAAAAAATAGAAAACAAAAAATTTTGCCTAAAAAATAAAATAAAAAATTTAGGGGTGGACTACCCTTAACATTTAGGGGGATGAAAAATAGATGTTGGCCGATTCTCCACCCTGGCCGACAATCACGCTAAGGATCACAAAAATCGGTCGAGCCGTTTCGGAGGAGTTCAAGTTCGAACACCGCGACACGAGAATTTTATATATTAGATTTAAGATCTTTACCATAAGGATGAAACTGCAGAACACTACAACTTTACCTACTATAGAAATATACCGCAGCAAGCTATTCACATTAAAAATAGTAGCAATAGCATGCGCTTCGCTACAAGCAGCTTGAATATTCAGCGCGCAAGACCTTTGTAATTCTGCCTTAGAAATTCAGTGAAATCTGACTGCATAGCAATGCCGCCTAACAAATCAGACCGTTCAACAATTCCCTTCTTCCATTTACACCGAACACGCCGCAGTGTTATTTACAAATGAAATAAACCTAACGCTGACGTTCGCTTTAGTGGGAACTAGAAATATGGAACTAGATGTACCAGCAATCATTGCATTCAATTTTATTTGTAAGCAAATGGAAGAGGTTTCGCCAAATTGTCTAATTTAGTCGGGATTAAAAGCTTGACTATTTAACTCTGTAATGCTAGCCACAAACGGTCAATTATTCTCACGTTTCTGTAGCACCCACGACTATAATTGATCGTGTGTTGGTCACTACGTACATGACTTGTATAGTATGCCGCGTGGGTACTGCCGTTTGCTTTACAGAAACGTGAGAATAATTGACCGTCAATGGCGACCTTTACGATCAATAACTGATGCTTGAGCAAAACTGAGATAAAGGCCGCGTGGGTACTGCCGTTTGCTTTACAGAAACGTGAGAATAATTGACCGGCGACCTTTACGATCAATAACAGATGCCTGAGCGAAACTGAAATAAAGGCTTAACATGCTCTTCGAGTTTACACGGGTGTGATAATTGCCTTCTCAAATCCAGGCTGCTTGTACAACATATTTTTTAAATCCACTCCAGAACTTGTGACACTTTTTTATGTCACAAAGCAACATTTCTGTGTTTCAGTTTAAAGAGAACAATAGTCGGTGAAATTATAGTCACATTAATGTTGATGGGCGCAAAACAGAGCACTGTTGGAAAATGTTCCTCGGTTGCAAAACTTAGCTCTGCTTTTAGGCGATTTGGCCTAGTATTCGTGCCACCATATCTCTCTATCATCTCTTTAGTTTCGATTGAACGAAAGAGAGATGAATCAAACTTATCTCGTTATCCACTCGTAGCGCTATGCTAGGCCATTTGTGTGTTCAATCAACTAGTCGATACTATTATTATATAAAGAGGCCACTGACGATCAAGTAAAATCACTTGCTTGCAGTGCTAACGGTTTGACGACCGATAAAACTAATCGTGTGTTGGTTGCGAGCGGCATAATTTTAGCAGACTCAAAGGTGATTACAAAAATAAGAAAACTAATGTCGAACAAAGGTTATGATTTTATCAACATTTTTCAGGACAACTTAATTAACAAACCAAAATAAGACCCTAGAACGGCTGAGAATGACCTTGAGTTAAGTCACGCACTTCTGAACGTTGCGTGTAGGGTTAAAGGCGCCTTTGACAGATATCTAACACTCCCCTTTTCCACTCAAGTCACTCTCCCCGCCTATCCCAACCCATAAAGAATTACACAACAAGAGATGTGGACGGCTCGTACACTACGAGCACACTGAAGCCGTCCGTCGCAAGTCGTTGCAACGCGGCGATAACAATACGATCACTTTTATAACATGTCAAGCCATTAGCGTTGCAGGTATGTGGGCTTATCGGATGGTGAGTGGCTAGCATCACACTTATAACTTAGTATGTATGTCTTACTCACCTCATAACTCATGAAACGACAGCACGATGACTTCAAAGTCCACGCGACGGGCGTAGTACAAAAGACCGGCAGTTATCCGCCGCACTTGCAGTTTTTCTTTGTCAACAGCGCCTCGGGGCATGGAGCTAGACAAAACGCATTCTTCTTGAGTCTCATCGTCTGGAAAATTTTATGCATTTAGAAATTTTCCTTATGAACCATCTCGCGTTTTCGTCGAGCACTTTAAGCTATGCACATTTTAATACTTTATTTTGTTGAGCGAATTTATTGCGGGGCACGTCAGAGAAGATTGCTTTACAGTAGGTACAGATTGTTCTTCATTGAATTTATTGACTATCTTTGAATATATTGATTTTTTTTCAAGTCATTTGGGATAATTAATGTATTAACTAATTAATACATAAAATCAAAAAAAAAATAGGATATTCGTAAAATAAGTAAATAAGGTTGGAAAATTTTGAAATGAATTAATTTTTTCCAGCGTAATTAAATAAAAAATCGTATGATTTTGGATTCCTTATGTGACTGATGAGATTGATGATGATGAGATTTGTAATTACAAGGAGTATAAACATAAACGCATAAATAACAATGATATCTGTAATTTTGTTTGAATGCCCATACAAGTTAACGATTTTTCGATGGTATGACGGCAAACCAAAGCCGTATGTATGGGGCGTTTTTGAGCGATCAACCGCAACGCTTTTTTTTTATTCTTTACAAGTTAGCCCTTGACTACAATCTCACCTGATGGTAAGTGATGATGCAATCTAAGATGGAAGCGGGCTAACTTGTTAGGAGGAGAATGAAAATCCACACACCTTTCGGTTTCTACACGGCATCGCACCGGAACGCTAAATCGCGGTACGTCTTTGCCGGTAGGGTGGTAACTAGCCACGGCCGGAGCCGCCCACCAGCCAGACCCGGACCAATTAAGAAAACCTCAATCGACCCAGCCGGGGATCGAACCCAGAACCTCCGACTTGTAAATCCACCGCGCAAACCACTGCGCCACGGAGGCCGTCTAAAACACTGCTAAGATCTCCGTCGTATCTCCGAAAGTAGTCATAAGAATACTAAAAAAAATTACATATTTACTATAAAAAATTAATTATTATATGTCTAATACCCAATTTAATACATACTTGTAGTTCACGCCAAGGTCCACTGAAGGACCGACTTAGTAGGCTTGGCTATCATAACCTTGGCTAACAATATACTAATTAAGTTTAATTAATGTCTGTAGCATTTGGTTTAGATTAGTTTATTGATTATGTATATAGCATTATAAAATTAACATAAAGTTATTGTTTTTAATCTTGAATTACACAAAATAACATACAATTTGTATGTTATTTTGTGTAAAACACCATTAAATGAATACGTTTATGACTCAAAAAAGTGTTATCGTTTTACATGTTCTGTGACTTAAAATGCGCTTTCCCCTCCGTACCGAACTGTATCATATACAGTACAGTACCTCATAGTTCTCACTAAACCTAAATAAATATTTATGGAGATAAAACCTCGTCTGTAAAATATTTTTTTTATAAAAACCTGTTTTATTAATTATGTCAAACAATATAAGTATTACCTATGGTTCCCGAGATTTGCGAAAGCTGATGATTTTGATGATATGAATGTTTTTTACTCTTTCACGCCTCGACTACTGAACCGAATTAGCTGAAATTTGGTATGTATGGTATATGACATATTATAGCCTGGATTAACACAAAGGCTACTTTTTATCCCGGAAAAATCCGTTCACGCGGACGAAGTCGCGGGCGTCCGCTAGTGTGATCATATTTGATTATGACGTATCAATCAATCACACTTACATGTACATAGTTGTTATTTAAAGACGTATTCACTCAATAAAATTAAAAGTAAAGTAGGTATTAAATGACATAACCTCTTATCATCACATCTGAGTGTCATTGAACTATAGATAATAAGGCAAACGATCGCATCGTCTTTAACTTATCACTTCACAGAACGTGCTTAAGTCAATGTTTACGTTTACTCAGTGTTCTCTGCTCCGATACTTTCAATATTGTACGAAGAAATTTGCGCATGTTCAATATTTTCTTTGCCTTTTATTATCGATACTTTTAATTTGTTTACATTTGTGATAAAGACTTAATACATGACCGTAAATTAAATCTCGATCCATGTTTCTTTATCAACTTGATATTTGTAAACTTGTTTACAAAACATAGGTGTTTCTGCCTCGTCGGTCTAGTGGTTAACTTACAGAACATGAAGCACTTAAGCTGCGCGCTTAAGCGGTCTTATATCCGTGGGCTAACCTATGTTATGTCTTGATTCTAACGTTAAAGTTGTTGTGTGTTTGCAAAAAAAAAAAGATTCCCACGAATTGATAACCTCCTCCTTTTTTTGAAGTCTGCAGTTTTTTTTTAAGAAGAAGTTTGATTGAAGCTGGATTTCGTTGGTATTGCTATAGTCATTGATGTGCTATGTAGAATACTTAGTTATAACATTCATTGTTTACATTAGATCCAGTGAAATAATAACCGCAGCAGTCGGCACCATTCATTGTTGAAATGGGAACAGCACGGCTATTCTCTAATGATGTTTTATATAACTCGCAAGTGAGAATTTCGAATTTATCGCTATCTTTCTCATTCTATAGTATCGTGTTAAACAGAGAGAGATAGAGGTGAATTCGAAACTCGCACTAGCGAGTTATAAAAACATCGTTACAGAATAGCCTAGCAGAGCAAACTGAACGAGATGTAAGTGTTGATAAACAAACAATGCGCTGATATCACTGTTGTCGTGTCTAGGAAACATCAATCAGCCCCACATCTCGCCGCAAGTGTCACGGTGTCACATATCGTAGCCGCAAATTGACCTTGTCACACATACTGTCACTATGAGATACTGGCAAGTGTTTCTAAGACATAATATTTTACCAGAGTCTCTGCCATGATGACTACATCGTCCGCGAACCGCAGTTGAGTGATGTACTCGCCATTGATGTTGATGCCTAGTCCGCCCCAGTCCAGAAGCTTAAAGACGTCTTCCAATGCGGCGGTAAATAGCTTCGGAGAGATCACATCTCCCTGACGCACTCCTCGCTGCAACTGGATTGGCCTCGTAGTCTGATCCTGAATACGAACTGACATTGGCGTTTTCGTACAAGCACTTCAACGCTTGGATATACCTGTAATCAATTCGGCATCTCTGCAATGACCTTAGCACAGCCCAGGAATGGAATGGCGACCCCGCA
The DNA here is from genome assembly GCF_947172395.1 of Bicyclus anynana. Classification (NCBI taxonomy): domain Eukaryota; kingdom Metazoa; phylum Arthropoda; class Insecta; order Lepidoptera; family Nymphalidae; genus Bicyclus; species Bicyclus anynana. Next base: position 10,727,924 of record NC_069098.1, read on the forward strand.
CTAGTAAGCGCAGTGTTGGCCGACCTCCCACCAGGTGCACTGAAGACATTAAGCGAGTCGCAGGGATTCGCCGGATGCAGTATCGTGATGTTTGGAAATCCCTTCAAAAGGCCTATGTCCTGCAGTGGACGTCCATCGGCTGATATTATGATGAGTATTTTACCTCAGAATACAGAAAACACCAGAAGCCAGATTCGACCGTTATTATAAAGCACGCATTGTGTCCAAAAATTGCACCTGTATAGCCGTCACAAATCGTAGTGCATCGCTTGTTGACAATACACCAATAAAGAGTAATTTCAACGGCATCATTTCTATGCGCGATCACACCTTCTGGAGTGTTCTGTGTTCTGAGTATTTTACATTTTACATTCTATCTAATTATATAATGATTTATTTATTTTGCTATCATCCGCGAAAAGTCGACGAACCCATGCGACAACGTCACCCAGGTTCGACAAAATACTCTCTACGTACGTTTCACCCCGAAACCGGAGCATCCTCAGGATCCATCCTCCGCCGTCGACGAACCCTTTTCTTTTCGCGGATGATAGCAAAATAAATAAATCATTATATAATCATGATGAACTTCCGCAAAGTAACGCCTGCTTCTATCCAATACATTATATCTAGTTTATCTATTACGCCTCTAAGTTCAGTTTGTTCGATCAAATCAAATCCAATCAGTTGTTCTTGCGTGGCAGTGACAAACATCCATACAAACATACATATATGTACAAATATTAGCAGACTCACTTAACTAGACTAATTCCCAGGGAAGCTTTTTAGTTAGTTGCAGAAAAGTCCTAATTGAAAACGACATAGAGTTGTATTTAAAAGTAAGTAGGTATACTTATCATTATAATTTCGAATAATTTCCATTATTACAATAATGAAATAGTTCTCAATGAGTTGCATAAAATTTAACAATGTAATAAATATCAATATCAAAATATAACCTAATATCAAAGTCTTATAATAAGTGGCTATAAAATTCTATTATGCGAGAGTGTGTCTGCAATCATTCTGATCGTTTTTCTATCGCAGTCATACGAGTATAAGTGGTTTAACGTAAAAAGAACGCTAATAGCATGCTCGCTAATGACACTAAACATTATATGTTTTTAGACCAGAACATAGATAATGCGCAAAAGCGCTTTAGTTCTTATATCCGTTTAGAATGAGGCACGAATACAGCGTTGCGACTTTACTGATATAAATCTTACAACTTACATTGTTTAATTTAAACATAGATGTTCTTTTGAATATGAAAGGAATACGCCTATCTTTATTTTGGTTTGATAGACTTACATAAAGGTAAAAGTAACGATAATAATATTTTTAAGATATAAACAACAACTGTTGTTTTGTAACCAGGAGGTTTTGGGGTTGATTCCCTGAGTTCGGACTTTATATTTTCTAAACTGGCTAGCTGGTTTGGCTGTTAAGCCATGACCAATTACTACCCTACAAAGGTCTACCACCAAGTGATTTAGCATTTTCGTATCATAACCGAACTTGCTTGTGGACTTATTATATTATCTGAATGCGTAGATATTCCCGACGGTCTTGAATAAGGATTTACATTGAGCTAAAAGTAGAGGGTTGGGAGAATTAGGGTTTTCTGAGAGACTCGGACCGTGGTTTAGTACGTATATCGTCAGCGTTCTTTTTATGTGACACGATGTATAATCTAAACATTTATGTAAAACCAAACACGCAAAAAGCTAGGAAGCCGTTCCGCCCGAGTGGCCGCAGATCCGTACGACGAGGCGCGCGAGTGAACGAACTTCATTGTTTGCTCACTGTTTACGCGAAACAAATGAATAATGTAATGTAGGCTAAGCGGCATAGCTGTTTAAATACATCCGATTCGAAGAATGAATAGGAGTTTACTAAACATACGCATCATAGACTATATGGGCAGTTGCGTGCACAGGCTATGCAATTACAATGGAAATAATAAGAATCAGATGTGATAAAAAAAAATATAGAAACTGAACTGGTGGATGCAATGATGAATAGCTGACAAATATAAAGAAAGGTCTGCAAAGGACGACCTCCGTGGCGCAGAGGTATGCGTGGTGGATTTACAACGGAGCTCCTGGTTTCGATCCCCGACTGCGCTGATTGAGGTTTTCTTAATTGGTCCAGGTCTGGTTGGTGGGAGGCTTCGGCCGTGGCCGTGACTACCGGCAAAGACGCACCGCCAAGCGATTTAGCATTCCGGTACGATGCCGTGTGTAAACGGAAAGGGGTGTGGATTTTCATCCTCCTCCTAACAAGTTAGCCCGCTTCCATCTTAGATTTCATCATTAGATAACATGTAAATAATTAAAAAAATGTTTTTGTGATATATAACTAACAATGTATTTAAGAATACGTACATAATATTCGGTTATTTAAAACAACATAAAATGGATTAAATATAGTCACATACTTACCTACATAAATCCTGAAACCAATTCTGAAATGAACACAGTTGTGGAAAAATAAAACTTTGAAAGTCTTTGATTACATGGCTAAACGCCAAACAACTTCATAAACCTACATCAACTTTTATCTTTGACGGAATTAGACTTCTTTATCTGTGATTTCCATTTATTAGCAAAATACAAACGTGTTTGTGTTCAAGCTTTTATTCAACAAGTAATAACAGAAGGCCTAAATTCACCAATTAGATTATTATTAAATTGTGTACCTAGTAACAATTTAATAGGGGGATTAGCCAACTTTATAATAATAATTTATGTTAATGGAAACACATACCATATTCATAAACAAAGATTAAGATTAAAACATCAATTTTCTTCAAAGAAAAGTGGAAGTAATCACTAGTATTTAAAGCTCAGGTTAATTTTTGATTCAGATAATTAATTTATTGTACAAAAAAGTAAAAAAAGAAAGCTCAAATTCTATTAATTACAATGATTGTCAAAATTACTTAAATAGCGATGTAAAGAATTTCAATTTGAATTTATGATTTATTCGAACCTCAATCGACTATTAAAACAAATCTTTAATTAAGAATGGCGTATAACGTACCCATATGAGTACAAATACTCAGGTGCTACGTACTCGTACATGTACGACTACGAAGTACAACACAGGAATTTCATAATGTTAGGCGAGATATTTCCATATACACAGCAAATGACTAACACCGCATACCTTTAGTCAGTCTATTTTATTGTCTACATATTTTATCTGCGTCTAGTTTAGCGAAAGTGATCCCACTGGCACCCTGCCAGGGCTGGCTATCACGACAGACAAATATTTTGGGGCCAAAAGCATTTGAGCCAGTGCGTGCCATATATTCTTGTTATATTTATGCGCGGGCTTAATATGAGCATTTTAGTTTATTGCCCGATATTGTGAACGATCAAAGCTTTTTGCTGGTGCTCTTGTTGTGTTTCGATCTAAATCTTTGATTTTATGAGCGAAAAAAGGAAGATGCGCGTCGGAAAGGAGGTCGTTATGTGAAATATATTTAAGGGAATCAGATTATTAATAGACGCTAAGGGAATGGACACGGAGTTCACTTATTTAAAGAGCATTTTTTTTATTTGCAGAAATTTTAGAGAGCACGTGAATAAGTGGACATAAACTGATAGCTTATTAACCTTATTAAATGTTTTTTTTTCAAGTTATCTATACTTTTATTACGAATTCTAAAAAAGCTACATTATCACCGAGTAATATAGGTTATATACATGCAACTATATCCGTAGGTGAAACCGGAGGTTGTCCGCTAGTCAAATATAAGTTTTCAGTAATAAATAAATTACCAAGAATATAGAAGTTGAGTAGGCTAGATTGTAATTGATATTTTACATAAAACACGATAAAATTGCAACACAAAAGAAATCCCTCAAGACAAGACGTATTTGAGTAAGGTTGTCGCATGGATTCGTCAGTATTTCGCAAATTAGATTAATTACTAATTAATTCATTATAATTTGTTATTATTAATCATTATACACTTCCGCAAAGTAACGCATTCTTAGCTATTCGATACTTAAAGGAATTATAATTAAGGAACCTATATTAATAAATCTTCGTAAATATATGTTCTCAAATTATTTAACATCATATCTATCTGCAGTGCAGCAACAAACTTTCATCTATATGAGACATGAAGCTATTAAAATGTCGGCAGCAAAATATTAATAAGCGGGTTCTTAATATCAAATAGTTACACCATTCGACTGCTGTTTCCGCGACATGTATTTTAAAATAGCTCCTTTCATATATTTCTAATTAATATTCTTTAATTAAGCCAATCGGAGTTAATTGCAAGAACCTGAATTGGGTTAATTTAGTTTGACATACGAAATATTTTATTTTAGTTACTTTAGTTTCTTGGACGAATCAAATCATCGATTTGTCTTGATACTATGTGCCACAGATAGATTAGTTTTGAGCATTTTATTGTATAATGGTTAATTAAATGTATTTGATAGAAGCGGGCATTACTTTGGCAATGTTCATGATATCCTATGATAAGGATAGTACAATGCGTGAATACAACGATGTCCTTCTACTTTTCGGATCCGACACCGTGACGCATGTTTCATTCTTATTAAGGTACAATACAAATATGATAGTATTATACAGAAAATGAGTTTTTTTATTGTATACATAATGTATGAGCCGTGATAGCCCAGTGGATATAACCTCTGCCTTCGTTTCCGGATGGTGTAGGTTCGAATCCGGTCCGGGGCATGCACCTCCAACTTTTCAGTTGTGTGAATTTTAAGAAATTAAATATCACGTGTCTCTAACGGTGAAGGAAAACATCGTAAGGAAACCTGCATACCAGGGAATTTTCTTAATTCTCTGCGTGTGTGAAGTCTGCCAATCCGCATTGGGCCAGCGTGGTGGACTATTGGCCTAACCCCTCTCATTCTGAGAGGAGACTCGAGCTCAGCAGTGAGCCGAATATGGGTTGTTAATGATGATGATACATAATGTATAAGTAACCATATATTCGAGGAAATCATCAGATGCAAGTAGTCCAAGTATCATCGATAATGTTAAACAAAAGTGTTTAAAAAATACAGCGCATTTAGGTTAATTCTCGTTTAAAAACTGGCTGTTATGTAAATTGAATAATATACTAGTAACATAAAATTGGGAGTATTTCACTCCAGTAAACTGCATTATACCTACTATTTGTTTCATTTAACAGGCATGTATTTTCAGCGAAATCCCGGATATTTGAATGCTGCAATTTAACTGCTGCATAGGGAATAAACAGGCATGAGTACCCAGTACTAGTAGCAAACTACGTTAAAAGCTTTAAATTGCAAAGAGCTTTACATAGTTCCCCATTCAATGTACACTGACTGGAATTTTTATTCACAATTATTTCTATGGGCTCTTTCCTTTGTAGGTTTCTGGTGCGCGGGCTGACATTATAAAAGATTATTTTTATGCCTCAATAACCCCTGTCCTAGTTTCAAATACAACGGCAGTCTATTCATTTATAACGTTGCTATCCTACTTTACAAATCAGGTGATATACAGGTGGATTATTCGCTAAAACTGTATCTATTGGAATGTGTGTAAAAGGAGTGGATGATGAGTTGACTAGTAATAGAGACAAATGGAAAAGATTAACATATTTTTACGTCCCCACTTAAGTGGGATAAGGGTAAGGAGATGATGATCATAATATACAATCTGAACACCTAGGCAAGACTGAACAGGCACTTTCCAGGCAAGCGCGTCCCGTCTTAGACATCATCATTACTTCCATGAGCTATGGCTGTATATGTTAACAACCAAAAGCCATAAAACTATAAAAAATATAGTCAAACAAGTTCGTTTGACTATATTTTTTATAGTCTGACATTATAAAATTAGAAAGTAAAATTTTGTAGCAAGAATTAATATTCTATGAAAAACCATTGGAAAAAAAAACAAACAAACAAGTCCGGTTTAAATTTTTTGAAAGAGATAAAGTTCAAATGATCCCTAGGTCTGAAAATATAAAAAAAAAATGGAATAATATTCTATAAGGATATAATATCTTTGTTATCGTTGAACTAAGTAAATTAAGATTTAAAGTTGTTCGAGAATATCTCGCGTAGAAAGGTACCCAATAATCAAGAAGTAAACATATTTACTCACTATCGAACACAATTACCTCCCTAGGTATACAAAGAGAAACTTTTCCAATCATCTGATTTCATACAAATTAAGTTCAACCAATTGGTTTTCAAACTTATACACAGTTGTAGAAACATCAAAGATTTTCCAAAAATCCATTAAGAGATAGTAACTCGGATTATATTAAAGTTTAACGCCCTAGTGACTTATAGGTTAGCAGAAACAACATTTCTTGTACTAGGAAGGCTAATAATATCGAATCTAGGTCCTAGCCGTTGACAACTCTGTAATAGGAACTAGGGTTGCCAATCAGATTTCTAATCAAAGTATTATAACAATTTAATGGATGCCTGCATTATATATGTGTACATTTGGCTGGTGGTTAGTTACCACCGGTTTAGCGTTCCGGTACGATGTCGTGTAGAAACCAAAAGGAGTGTGGATTTTCATCCTCCTCCTAACAAGTTAGCCCGCTTCCATCTTAGATTGCATAATCATATTTACCATCAGGTGAGATTGTAATGAAGGGCTTACTAGTAAAGAATAAAAAAAATAATAAAAATGTATCTACAGATCACGAGGTTGCTGATTCAAGTTCTAACTAGGGTTGTAACAGAGTTCTTTCTACCTAAAAAATCGCAGCAAAAATTCATATCTAAGAGTTTTGAAGTTAACAGTGTGACATTCCCGTGTTTCAGAGATTACGTTAATAGTAGGCATCCACATATCCGCATCGTAAGTATCGGATGCATCGCATTAAACTGATCGTAGTATTCTTTGTATAGAAAGTCATACAGGTGCGTCCACTGTTTCGGAGCGCACGAATCTACCAAACGCGCGTTAGTCTAAGCTCTATGACCCCTCCTATTGGGAGGCCTGGATAATGATGATGATCTATATTGAAATGTATATAAACTAAACTGTTAATCATAATTATTTTGATCTACCCATTATTGTTATTATAATAGAGATGTTTATATCTAAAACATTTAATTAAGCCAACAGAGCCGAAAAGCGATTTGTACCACGGCCTGTTGAGTTCAAAGCCACTTTTAAAACTCTCGCGTAGAAACAGGGATATCCCCCTATAACTCTCTAGAATCTCTTTAGCGGCACGAGAACCCTTGAGTTTGTTTACAAATACATAGTTTATAGGTTAAATAATTATACCTTTATGTATATGTGAATATTTCTACTAACTTTCTAGTTAGTTTAGTGCTTAACCTTGGACCACGATCTTGAGTTACTGGCTTGGGGCAGCTTGATTTGGGGCAGACCATGAAAATACATATTAGGTTTAGTACTAAAAGATAAAACAACAAACAATATCACAAAGTAATCATACAGTGGGAAACGATACTATGAAAATTTTGGTCTTTCTTAATTTTGAAAAACTCGCAGCAGCTAATAACATCGAATAGCGTAAATACATACAAATTGTAGAATATTTTAAGAGCGTTTTTTTTTGTCTTATTGTTATTTTTACTATCAAAATAATATTTTTAAAACGTTGTAATTTGCTAGAAATTTGCATTTTCCCAGTCCCATAGAAATAAACCTAAGATTTTATGTGCAGTAGCCAAAAATATCAACTGCTGGACCAACAAACAGAGCCTTCATTACATGGAACTATTGGTATAGGACTATTTGAACATATAGTTCATGTACAAAATAAATATACCCGAAATATGGCATTAATAATTTTCACTTCTACCTTAACTCAGTCCCACAAGAATACTAGGGATTTCCTCGAGGGTGTATAATTAAACCACAGTTTAACAAACAAACAGTTAAGCTTGGAAAGTATCTGTAAGTGTGACATAGAGCATATTTTAAATAACCCGATTACAGCAAACACGTAATCGTGAGCATAGCCATTATGTTACAATAAAAAATAATTAATTAGATGTTAGCTACTTTCACTAATATTTTATACTATGGGGTCGCTTCGCAGTTGGTATATTGGGCAGTTAAACTACAAACTAATTTCTACAACTTAATGCAAATAATGCACGTTTTATACATATACTTACTTGTGTTTCTTATCGACCACTACAGTTAAATATTCTTGTGGAAATAGTAGAACAGAATGAGTGTTCTTTATTTCATACAATAATTTTGAATGTTTAGATTAATAAATACTAGAGCTCTATAATTCGACGTATTACCGTTCATCATACAGCTTAATTTGTATCCTACTGCAGCTGAACCCTACGTAATTGCCTTTCTTAAAGGAGAATGGCATTTAGCCAAAGCGCCAAACGCCAAAGAAATTCCGCAAGCCCTACTGTGTGATTGCTAAGCCATGGTGCATCCCTCGTAGGTACATCGTACAGCGGAAATGGGTACAAAGTGTTATTCTATTCTCCAAGAAAACGGGAGGGTGAAAAGGTAAGGTACACAATTATTGTACGGGGCCGCGGTAGTAATTGGCGTGCCTTTGAAGTAAGTCGTATACCATTATAATGATCTGATCCTAGTTACTTCTTCATAAAAATATGTTATATCTAATTTTTTTTTAATATGTTACGTCTACCGACACAGTTTATCAGTGTCTATGAATGAACAAATGATATTCCGAACTGAGAAGTTTTATTGTGAATTTGTTGGAAGAGAAAGAAATGCTCAATACTGCATAGCCCGGTCCAGGAGTCGAACCTAGGAACATTTCTGACGCCATATAGGTTAACTATTGGACTACAGATATGTTTAAAAATTATGAATGTTTAAAATTCAAATTGTGATTAATAAAAACGTTTAAAAATTAAAATTTTTGATGAAATGAAAAAATTGGGATTTTTGTTGTCATTTTCATACCTAAAAGATTAAAAAAATACGTATGTGCTGATTTTTTAACTATTTCCATTTTTGGTTAAAAAAAATTCGAAAGTAACGCTCTCTGTTAGACGCCGGGAGGTCATCAAGGCGGTGCGAAATCTCTATCCCTTCAGAAAGGTTGACTGCAGGAAGTAAAGACATTTCGTCGAAGCAATGGGGCGAGACGATTTATGTACTGTGAAGATCTGACGAATTCACAACATAGGGTCGAACCCTTTACATCCCGAGAGCCTGAAGGTAGTATTTAATGTAGTAGCTGACGCCTGTGACTAACATCACGTGATATTTGAGTTTTTTTTTACATACATACCTACCTGCCTGTTATGCCTCTACCCGCATAACAATGATTTAATTGTTTGTATGTATAATTGAAATCTAATTAGGTGTGTACACTCGTAAATAATTATTTTAGTTTATTTGTATTACTCATATAAGCGAATTTTATGTAATTCTTATGAGAAAATAAAGATCCTAAACCATAAATATTATTAAGAGGGAAGGATAGCGCGGGTATGAAGTCGTCCGCGCGGGGCATCGGTACCCCCCTCCCGGCTCGCGCGGACCATCGGAAGTGTTACAAACGAATTTGCCAAGCTATAGTCTATAAACTTAATATGTATGTGCCATTTCGCATCAAAATATTGCATTGTATTGCAAATATACAAACAATTATATTTATTTTTAAATAGGATATTTCATAAACGTTTTCTATTTTAATGATTTTTGTTTAATTAGGTAATAATTTATGTACCTATCTATAATTTATTTTATTAAGTAATACTTTGTTTATGTAGACACACTCGTATATAACTTGAATATTTTTTACAGACGTTACGCGGTTTCAAGTAGTTCCCGTTCTCTTGAGAATACGGGGATAAAATATGAAATTCCAGAAATGCGCCATAAAATATTATATGTATTACTAGCAGACGCCCTCGGCTTCGTCCGTATGAAATTTAGTTTTTCACAAATCCCTCGGGAACCATGGATTTTCCGGTATGAAAAGTAGCCTATGTGTTAATCCAGAGTAAAACCTATAACCATTCCAAATTTCACCCAAATCGATTTAGTATTTGCGGCGTTAAAGAGTAAGAAACATCCAAACAGACATTCATACAAACATCCATACAAACTTTCGCGTTTATAATAGTAGTAGGATGAAATACTTTTTTTTTTCTTTACAAGTTAGCCCTTGACTACAATCTCACCTGATGGTAAATGATGATGCAGTCTAAGATGGAGCCGGCTAACTTGTTAGGAGGAGGATGAAAATCCACACTCCTTTCGGTTTGAACGCTAAATCGCTTGGCGGTACGTATTTGTCGGTAGGGTGGTGACTAGCCACGGCCGAAGCCTCCCACCAGCCAGACCTGGATCAATTAAGAAAACCTGGCCCAGCCGGGGTTCGAACCCAGGACCTCCGTTTTGTAAATCCACCGCGCATACCACTGCGCCACGGAGGCCGTCAAATACACTGAGTATGAACTAGAATATTGATTCACCTAACGGTATGGGCGGGTTTGATAATTTGCCATGCTGCTGAATAAATTGCACCGCTTGAGAAGCGGGTTAGTTAAGGAAATGGGTCGATTTTCCATTTCACAATTTGCTGTTAATTAATGTTAAATTTCTTATGAATCTCTTGTTCTGTAATCGCTTCGCAGTTAGTTTATGGCCCGACTGTGGTAAGGTAGAAAGGTTTTGATTCCAATCGACTGTACTATCTGTATAAAGAGATAAAATTTGTTTAAAGATAGTGTCTATAATATAAAAATGAAACGCTAAATGTAAGCGCAAATCTCGAGAACGGCTGGAACGATTTCAATATTTTTTTTTTGATGTGTTTGTTATTGTCAGGAGAAGGTTCTTATGATAGAAAAAAAATTAAAAAATTGAAGGGGTAGTTAGAGTAGGGGTAGGGTAGAGGTAGGGGTAGAGTAGGGATAGGGAAGAAGTGCACATAAGTCAAAGCGAAGCTTGACTGGGTCCGGTAGTATTATAATAATTACATGCATTAAAGTTCATGTTATTGTAGGGGGTAATCTCAGAATGTACTAAACCAATTTAAAAAAAAAATTTACCACTTGAAAGCCACATTATTTTTGAGGTATATCGCACGAAGAGCTCTCTTCTTCAGTAGGTACCTCACCCAGGAGCATGACTTCTAGAAGCATGACTCCTAGAAGCATTACTGACATTCAGCCTTCATAAAATATCTCGCTTGCTGGCTTTCAATAATTCCTATTCGAATTATTAAATTTAAATCTAAATTAGAAATCGTAAACGCCAGCGCATATTTCGCTGCTGGTGGTCCATTATTACAAGTGACGTCACCGCCTCTGGCGACAATTTCAACCAATTCGATACCTAACGAACCCATCCCATAGAATTTCGCAGCACAGCTAAATATGTTTGGAGGAAATATACGTAAGAAAATTTTCTACTTACTGATTAAAATTATATCTGAGAGGAAATTCGAACCGTTGTGAAAAGCTTCCTCAAGTTAAGATACCTCTATAAAATAATGATTGCGATGATAAAAGCAATTTTGTATAAAAAGATTTTCATACATAATTTTTATATATCCTTACTTAGTTCCTTTCCTTCCTTATCAGCCGATAGACGTCGACGAGGAGCCAATGAATTAATTTTCTTCACTAGCTAATTTTTTTAACTGCCTCGTAGGTTCAGCGGTTAGCCTATGTGGTTTCCGAGCGCGAGGTCCAGGGTTCTGGGCCAGGCAATGGAGATATTGTGTTTTTCTTTCTTCTAAGAATTTTTCAGTACAAAATTCTGAGAGTTGGTAAGTTTTACTTCCCACGGAGAGCACGTTAAGCCATCGATCTTAATATTTTTGGCTTGTGGTGATAATGTTAATTATAGTTAATGAATTAACATTATCACCACAAGCCCGCTAACCCACATTGAAGCAGCGTGATGGGTCTAAGTTCCATATCTCCGTGGGCCATATTATTAAAAAAACTCATAGGCCATAGCTAATATCCTAAGTAAAGGTTAATATCACAGTTTCAACAACTTCTGTTATACTGAAATTGTTGGTACGTGTTGTAATTGGTCCATAATGAACACGTATTAAATGACCTGGGAACTGTATGTCGCAAGCCGATTTAATCAATGAAGTTGTCCGGCTAATCCGTTCGTTATCGCTGACCCACTTACTAACGCAGCTGATTGTCCACGTGGCTGTAGTATTAACACTATGTTGTTTCTAGTAGATTTGGATAACGGGCCGCAAAGTATGAAAACTATAACCACAGATAGGTATAAAATGGAGTAGACTAGACAGATTATTTTAGTAACAAAAAAAATCATGTGCTCCTCATTGTTTTAACCGCGTGTGATGTGTGTGTGATGTGATTAGTGTGATAACCGCATAAAAAGTACAAGTAGTTGTACATCGGAGTTTTTCAATCTCTGTACCAATTTTCATCATTATTTTCTATACGTTTTCATCATGATATTTTTACTATTTACATGATAAAATAGATTTTATGGCACTAAGTTCAAACGTAATTTTCCACATGTTTGCTCCAATATGGCACACAAATATTGTGAGAGTAAATTGGTAGGAGTATGTGAACGTTTTGCGAGATATCTTTTAGCTACGCAAATATGATTTCAGTCTCATATATAGAATGGGTTACTTACTAAACCTTTGATTTCTCTCGTGTGTGTTGTTATATTCAACTTACAATATTAATTATTGAAACTGTATTATATTGTTATTTTACAATATAATCAATACTATAAACTTTGTGGCCATATGTGTAAGTGTCTTCTAATAATCGTGTAATGTAACGCTGTTGATCACAAATAAATAAATGAATTCTGTTGTAGGTTATATCATCTGAAAATCATCATTTATTAAAAAATTATAAAAACAAATCAACCCTTCTGCTGCGGGTCATTTCAATGCCCAAGGAACTTCCTCACAATACGCGCCGTCTCAAGAATCACTGCCTTCTGTGTCCGACTCTTGATCCAACAGTTAAGTGAAAGCTTCTTAAAGTGTTGGTTGGTCAGCCTATTTTAACGGCTAACTACAGAATTAGCTGTTAAAATAGACTGCTAATTATTTAAGATTGGATAATAAACATCCACACAATATAAATTTAGTACAAATTATAAAGATTGAAGTAAATCTGTAATGGACTCATCGTTGTTGTCTTTTTACGCAATAGACCATTTTCCTCTGAACAGCTATAAAATTACATTTCATTAGGTTGTCCTAGAAACAGTGGTAAACGAATACAGTTCGGCCATTATAATATCGACCCTTTGTCTTGATGTTGATTTACGAGACTTAAGCCCAGTGGATGCCGGCAGTTTAAGATTTATACGCCGGAAGCGAAGACTTTTGATCTCCGACGACGTTTCGCCATTATACTGAGGGGTATCAAATTTGTTTATTTGAAATGGGATATTAATCTAAATTAATTAGTCAATTGAGATTAATGAGAGTCTCTACTTAACGAGTTATTTATATAAAAAAATAATGAAGGATTTCTTCGAAGAATAAAATAATAAAAAAGAAAATGAGGACTTATAATAAGCTTCTTATCATATTATCTACGCGTAGGAGAGATTAGTATTTAAGCTTAATTTTATTCACGATCGATCCTCTATGTAACGTAGTAGCAGTAGGTACCTAAAGCTGTCTACAAACCTCATCCAAGAAAGAACTACTACATCCGAAATGTCTATATATATCCCATCAAATAGCATCACGGTTCTTTGCTTCTTTTTCTCTTCTAAAATTTATTCTTTTTAGAGCATTGTTTTCACTTAACATCATGTACTTAACTATTCATCATCATCATTATCAGTCGATGGACGTCCACTGCTGGACATAGGCCTCTTGCATAGACTTCCAAGCACAACGGTCTCGAGTCGCCAGCATCCAGCGGCTCCCTGCAATCCGCTTGATGTCCTCGGACCACCTAGTGGGGGTTCGACCAACACTGCGCTTCCGGTTTGGGGTCGCCATTCCAGCATCTTGGGACCCCAACGTCCATCGGCTCTTCGAACAATATGTCTCGAAGCTGAAGGTGCGGGGCACATTGTTCAAAGAGCCGATGGACGTTAGGGTCCCAAGGTGCTCGAATGGCGACCCCGCACTAGAAAACGAAGTGTTGGTCGATCGCCCACCAAGTGGACTGAGGACATCAAACAAGTTGCAGGGATTCGAGAGACAGGCGGCTCAGGATCGTGATGTTTGGAAGTCTACAAAAGACCAATGTCCTGCAGTAGACGTCCATCGCATCATCATCATCATGATATCATGATGATGATGATGCGATAATAACTAGAATAAATAGATACTAAGTAAACATAATTAATAATAAGTAATGAACCAATAAATAATAAATCACATAGACAATACAGCCTGTAGAGCAGTAATAGCACAATACGAGCACTACCTGCAATTAGCCATATCATTAAATCAAAACTAAGTAAGCAACTAACAGCCCAGCTGTATTCGCCTGCGGTGTGTGACTCACTGAGCTTAAGCATCGATTTTACATTCCGATTAATGGTCGATTGTGGTCGAGACAATGCGATTTCGATGTTACCAGTGTTAATGGAATAAAACGAGTGGTTTTGTAATAAGCCTTGTGCGAACTTATTCCCATTAGTTTATTATATGTGTGAAATGCCAGTTTGGGATTTCAGAGAAAAAGACTACCAAAAAAGTCGATTATGTCCCGATTGTGGTCGAGAGAATGCAATTTCGATGTTACCAGTGTTAATGGAATATAACGATTGTTTTTGCAATAAGCCCTTTATGAATGTATTCCAATGAGTTTATTGGGTGTAGGACATGGTAGATTTGGGCTTATCGAGCGATAGAGTTCGAATAATTGTGAAAAAAGGCGATTATGTAGCTATTAATAGTTGATTGTGCTCGAGACGTAGTGATTTCAATTTTACCAGTAAAATAATACAACAATAATGAAAAACGATTAGTATTTTTTTTTAAATTAGTTTTGTAAAAAAAAACTTTAAGGAACTTATTCTCTCGAGTTTATTGAGTGTGGAATATGGCAGATTAAGTATTTCAGAGGGATAGAATTGTGAGTGAAAAAGTTGTGAGCTACGCGACTAGGCTTTTACATTAACTAGTTTATTAATTCAATTACTTATTATGAATCGAGCTCGATTATGAGTTCCAGTGTGGGACATTGTAGAATTGGGATTTCAAAGAGATATAGTTTGAAAAATCGATCGTGGTCGATTTCAATGTAACTGATAATGTAAAATGAGTGGTTTTGTAATAAGCCTTTTGAGATGTGTTTATGACATTAACAAATTACGCGACAGGTTCAGGATTTAAACGAGGTGGGAATGGAATCCTAGCCTTCAGTATTTGCAGGATTAATTAAGTCAGTGAAATCCTCTGATACAGAATTATATTGTGATAAAAAAATTAATAACTGTGTTTTTTATCAATTCTGAGCTATTGTAACATTTGTATTGACATTGAGATAAAGATAATCTTTACGAGTTAATTAATATTCGGTTTTATTTATTCCCTTTTCATTAGTTAAATATGCATGCATTTTAAATAAAAATTTACATTTATAAATAGCCAGTTGTTGAATGGATATCTTATTTTCTTTGTAGCAACTGATCGTAAATTTAGACCAAAACTGTTGACCTAATCCACTTTGCGGTTCCATAAAACACAGAATACAGATGTCTTGAAAATTTTATCTATATTAATATTTAATTTATTTAATTCTACATCTATATTAAGGCTACAATTTGCGAAACCTCATTTATTTATGTAGATACGTATTTGTACTCGTATCTTGCCATATTTAGTAATACCATATGGGGTTATTATTTTAATTAAGCCATTATATAATTTAGAATTTAATAATGTATTTAATAAATTAAATACCTACTATAGTCAGTATAAAAAAGTTGTTTCAGTTTAAAAAAAATATTCGACTGCACCTTAAACATGTGATTTAAAACACAACAAAAAGAAAGTAAATCATAAAAAGTTCAAAAAATGCGAACGTACGCGGCACGGGTCGGGAGGAACTTTTTTAATTAAACACTGCTCGTGCCAGTAATAACATAAACCAAAATGCGCAAGACTAAAAACAATGCATAAAGAATTTAAATGACTAGAGTACAGTGGCTAAAATTAGAATGAAAATACGCCAGTTTTTGGAGGACAATGACTTTTCCACGGTATTTTATTGTTTTTTTTTCTGATATAATTGCTATTAGTCAGGGATCCGTAGAACATTTTATACATTTGGTTACTAGCAAACAAATTTTTCGTGAGTAACTTCATCTCGATGAGACGATCGACTTTTTTTTTATTTACGAAAATTATATTTTTTTACTTTTGCTTAATTAATAGTTATACAACTTAACAGCCACAACGTCCTACAAATTGCGTACCTAGTATATTATCTCGTTCCGACGCTCAGAAATTTTTATTTCCTGTTAACTCAGTTAGCTACCAGAATCAAGAATTTTCGTAAATAAAAAAGTTGATGGTCTCATCGAGATTAAGCTACTCATAAAAAATTAACTTTATAGTAATCAGTTGTACGAAATGTTCTACGGATCCCGGACTACATGTATTCTATAATGAGAACAGCAGCGTTACGCAGAACGTCACTGGAAATTTTAAGCAAGCTCAGAAGCTTTACCAGAGTTAATCCCGAGGCGGCTAGAACAATAGAGGGGGCTGTGACGTCTCCGAGGGTGTCTTGGTCTTCGTCTATGAAGGACTTTGACCCTAGACTTTAGGGATGGGGTTTGTGGAGTAATATTCCCGTAACCATGGTTCGAACAAGGTGTAGGAAAAATCAGGGATCTTCTTTTTTATACAATACCCTTTGAACCCTACCATGAACAAAAGTTAATCTTGCAAATTAATACATATTCATTTGTGCAGATAATGAAATCATATTGTGACCATTGATCATTTATTTTATTGCGTTTATTCGAGATGACGACGCGCTGTTTCACCCGCGTGGTTCCCGTTCCCGTAAAAATACGGGGATAATATATAGCTTATAGCCTTCCTCGATAAATGGACTATCTAACACTGAAAGAATTTTTCAAATCGGACCAGTAGTTCCCGAGATTAGCTCGTTCAAACAAACAAACTCTTCAGATTTATAATATTAGTATAGATTTGTATACCCATACATTTTTTAAATAACTTTCAATGTTCTGTCTTGTTCTACACTGTTGTTTTGTTTACATACTTAATATTCTCTAAGCAGATTGAAATTCAGTTTATTTGGCGAACAAATCTAGTTTTGAAGAATAAAAAGACTGGCCACCGCCTATAAGTTAAATATACTTATAAGTGAGATTAATCGTATCCAAATCTGTTCACGTCATAATTAGATATATTATATAATAATATAGGACGAGGGCAATTTGTTTAATTTTTTATTAAAATGTTACTTATCTTGTTACAGGTACTTTGGGAGATGGTGTCATGCTAGTATGTAAATAAATAATAAAATAAATAAATAAATATACTTAAACAATACACATCACTATCTAGCCCCAAAGTAAGCTTACAGAGTAGCTTGTGTTATGGGTACTAAGATAGTTGATATTATAATATTCATATACATTTATATACTACATATAAATACTTATATAATGTATAAATACACACAGACACTGGAAAACACCCATGCTCATCACACAAATATTTTCCAGTTGTGGGAATCGAACCCACGACCGGATGGATGCAGAAAGCAGGGTCACTACCCATTGCGCCACGCGGCCGTCGAATGTAGAACTTATTTAAGGCTTCACACGGGTTTTTTGAAAAGAAGTCAGAAAATATTATGTCACTTTGAAGCGTGTCTCACACAATCTATTTCATCAACCAAAATAAATAAAAGGTGGATCATTGCGTTATTGCCAATAACTTCCACTATCAGTTCAGAGTAAAATAGTTATATAAAAATTTAAAAAAAATATTTCGCAACACGGTCCTAATTTGACGAAAAATAGTCCGAACTTAGGCGACTCTACCTTATCTAACTTTTAACACATCTTGAAAGTGTTTACTGAATAAAAGCGCTCGTGGAAGATAAGTACCTACCAAAGCTGGACCTACCTGCCTACTTGCTTTTTAGGAAAATTATGAGAATTAGAGAAAAAAAGATGAGGTTTTATTCTTTGACGTATAAAACCATGTAAAATTATATTTTGTTGTAGGGT